>NC_091383.1:1800000-1850000 GCF_038502225.1 Cherax quadricarinatus
GTGTGTGTGTGTGTGGTGTGTGTGTGTGTGTGTGTGGTGTGTGTGTGTGTGTGTGTGTAACAGCAACCGCAGTGGAGGGGCTCCAATTAAATGAGGCGTCAGTTGAGGTGCTTCCTCTCGCACTCACACACTCACACACTCTCACACACACACACACACCATCGCTCTCCTCTCCCTCCTGCTTCAGTGCCGGCTCAGTCCTCCGTCGACGAATCAAGGCTCAGTGTCTGATCAATCAAACTGTGATACAACAAGAGATCGATGTCTTTCACACAGTACTGTAAAACAAGTGAAGGTCTGGTGAAACAGTATTGAGTCGTATGGACAAGTCACCTGACACCTGCTGCCAATGTTCACCTAGCAGTAAATAGGTACCTGGGTGTTAGTTGACTGTTGCGGGTGGCATCCACGTAAAGAGAATCCAAGGACTACAATGGAAGTAAGCCACACTGCCTGGCTTCCTTGGATTGCCCTGGTTTACTAACCCCCAAGTTCATAAACAGAAGCAAGTTGTCTTCTAGATCTGTCTAGAATGACATTAAAGTGTCGACGTCGACGTGTGGGCATGACAGTAGGGATGATAATAGTCTTGAGTATGATAGTAATGTGGATGTTTCCAACAGGGCGACTGAAACTGAAGTCATCTGTGTTCTTAGTCACACCTCGTCAACACCTTCCCCCAGTGCATCTCCCATCTGGGCAGGGATTGCATACCCAGCCTGGCACTGAAGCGCCCCCTGACCGTCTGTGGCATCTAGATCTTAAGGGTGCTGCCCCTAGGATAGAGGTGATTGAGGGTATGATGGTACTAGCGGCGCAAGCAGGAGCAACAGGGGTTCTGGTAGAGTGGGAAGATTCCTTCCCCTTCACAGGGTCGCTAGCAAACCTCTCAGCCTACAATGCTTATACAATTGATGAGGTGAAACGCGTTGGAATAGCAGCCAAAGGTGCAGGATTGATGATGATTCATTTGATGCAGAGTTTAGGGCATTTGGAATATGCCCTCAAGCTTCCAGAGTGGGCAGAGCTACGCGAGGGTGAGTCCCCAGGGGAGGCTTGCCCGTCTCACCCGGGCACGTCACGTCTGGTTACTGAGGCCATCAATCAGATGATGTCAGCGGTGCAGACATCAATCGTCCACATAGGTGCAGATGAGGTGTTTACTTTAGCTCAGTGCCGCCGTTGTCAGGCTCGTGATCTGGCACCTTTACAATTGTACGTGGATCATGTGGCGTACGTGGCGCAGTACGTGAAATCGAGGTGGGGCGTGCGTGTGTTGATATGGGATGATATGCTCCGCCACGCCCCTTCCCACCTGCTGCATGCTCTGGCTGGTCTGGTGGAACCCACAGTATGGGCGTATGGTCCAGACGTGTCTAGGATGGTCCCACCATACATTCTTAGGACCTACGCAGCTGTCTTTCCCAGGGTATGGTTGGCCCCAGCGTTTAAAGGAGCCACGGGACCCCGCGCGATCATGCCCGATGCTGCTAAGCATGCTGCTAATACCCTGGCCTGGGTGCAGGTTGGGCAGCGGATGAGGCGCTATGCTGGTCTGAATGTTGCTGGAATTGTGGTTACTGGCTGGTCTCGTTATGACCACTTCGCTGTGCTCTGTGAACTGCTCCCTCCGTCTGTCCCCTCGCTAGTCTTAACCCTCCTGACTGCTTCACGTGGGTTCCTGACGCCTGCTGTCCTACACGATGCCTACACCCTGCTGGAATGCCCCCCGCATGTGATCCTGGATCCTACAAGAGATCCACATCTATGGGCATCTCGTGACTGCTCGTTCCAGGGAGCCAACATGGTTTCCTTTCTTCACCGCTACGCTCGTCTGAGAGATAACATCAACACCATGATGAGAGAGATAGAAACTGGAGGCTGGATGACCCCATACAACATCCATCACAATTTCTCCTCACCCAACCGCGTAAGGGAAGCTACGGTAAGCCTACGTAGCTTCACCTCAGCTCTGAGGGACCTGCGCATCGAAGCACAAGCGGTGTTACCACAGTACCACAATAACGCTACAGTAGAGGAATGGACAGAACAACATCTAGCAACTCTCAATGCCACACTTGCTACTCTTACCCACTCTGCTACTTTACTGTTGAGTCACAAGACCTGGCCCAGGAGACCTTTGGAACGCCCGTCATCCCCTGAAACCTGACAATAGCCTGGTTGATCAGACCCTGATCCACCACGAGGCCTGGTCTCAGACCCCGCCGCGGGGGCGTTGACCCCCCGAAACCTTCTCCAGGTAACACCAGCCCAGGAGACCGTTGGAACAACAGTCATCCCCTGAAACCTGACAGCCCAGAAGACCTTTGGAACACCATTGTTCTTCAGAGTCTTCAAGACTACTGTGGGCTTCCACTCCAAGACTGAGGGACTAATTACCCTGAAATTATCCCTCTACTAGTTTCACCTATTTCAACTCTTTTTTTCTTATGTATTCGACTGAAGAGGCCTGCTGTGCAGGTTGATCTATCTTATTCATCAATAAAGACACACAGGTGTTGTACATGTGTCTTATTCATCAATAAAGACACCCAGGTGTTGTACATGTGTCTTATTCATCAATAAAGACACCCAGGTGTCTTATTCATCAATAAAGACACCCAGGTGTTGTACATGTGTCTTATTCATCAATAAAGACACACAGGTGTTGTACATGTGTCTTATTCATCAATAAAGACACCCAGGTGTTGTAAATGTGTCTTATTCATCAATAAAGACACCCAGGTGTTGTACATGTGTCTTATTCATCAATAAAGACACACAGGTGTTGTACATGTGTCTTATTCATCAATAAAGTCACCCAGGTGTTGTACATGTGTCTTATTCATCAATAAAGTCACCCAGGTGTTGTACATGTGTCTTATTCATCAATAAAGACACCCAGGTGTTGTACATGTGTCTTATTCATCAATAAAGACACCCAGGTGTTGCACATGTGTCTTATTCATCAATAAAGACACCCAGGTGTTGTACATGTGTCTTATTCATCAATAAAGACACCCAGGTGTTGTACATGTGTCTTATTCATCAATAAAGACACCCAGGTGTTGTACATGTGTCTTATTCATCAATAAAGACACCCAGGTGTTGTACATGTGTCTTATTCATCAATAAAGACACCCAGGTGTTGTACATGTGTCTTATTCATCAATAAAGACACCCAGGTGTTGTACATGTCTTATTCATCAATAAAGACACCCAGGTGTTGTACATGTCTTATTCATCAATAAAGACACCCAGGTGTTGTACATGTGTCTTATTCATCAATAAAGACACCCAGGTGTTGCACATGTGTCTTATTCATCAATAAAGACACCCAGGTGTTGTACATGTGTCTTATTCATCAATAAAGACACCCAGGTGTTGTACATGTGTCTTATTCATCAATAAAGACACCCAGGTGTTGTACATGTGTCTTATTCATCAATAAAGTCACCCAGGTGTTGTACATGTGTCTTATTCATCAATAAAGACACCCGGGTGTTGTACATGTGTCTTATTCATCAATAAAGACACCCAGGTGTTGTACATGTGTCTTATTCATCAATAAAGACACCCAGGTGTTGTACATGTGTCTTATTCATCAATAAAGACACCCGGGTGTTGCACATGTGTCTTATTCATCATATGTGTGTATTACGTACCATTAATATAAACTCTAGTAACCATATGTGACTGAGGGTCACATAGCACCTAGGGACCAAGAGGAAATCAGGTTTGATCTGAGGAAGGGGAGGAGATCTCCCCCCCCCTAATGATGCAAAGGAATGTCCATTTAAGGATTAAAAATGATTATTATTGGTGATACTGTTATTATTACTATTATTACTATTATTATTAGTATTATTACTATTATTATTATTACTATTATTATTGTTACTGTTATTATTACTATTATTATTATTACTATTATTATTATTACTATTATTATTATTACTATTATTATTATTACTATTATTATTATTACTATTATTATTATTACTATTATTATTACTATTATTATTACTATTATTATTGTTACTGTTATTATTATTATTGCTACTGTTATTATTATTTTTACTGTTAATATTGTTACTGTTATTATTTTTATAATCATTATTATCATCATCATTATTTATATATAATAAAAAAAAGCAACTTTATTTTTGAAAAATCTAACGAAAGTTTTTTCAAACCAGAAAGTCGTGTAATTCATGTTAACATTAACATTACATAAATAAAATAAATCCATTTAACATTTTCTTTATTAACATGGGGAAGCTCTAAACCTGTAGGGCTCAGCAAGTGAGGGACGGGAGGTTATTATTCTTCTTTGTCTTCATTTTCAAATTTCTTCATCTTCTTTTGTTTTTGTACAGCAATGTATTTTCCTCCTAAGAATCTTAAGTTACATAAGGAACAATAACACTAAAGTATTCATAAACATTTTTATTTTGAATCGTATCGGAGTTGCAAACCCCATCAAGGGCTAAATTATTTTTTCATAATGATTACGAGGTTTGAGGCTTCGAAATGCTTGAAATAACTCACGAAATCGTAAGGACATGCTTGCAAAAATCCACGGTACGGGTGGAGATCAAACTAGCGGAAAGTGAGTTGTAAAACTCCAGGCCAGTCAATCCCTACCCGTACTGCGGTTTGTTCGGGAATAAATAAGAACATGAGAATAATTGAGCACCAGAGTGAGCCTACTGGGCCATGCTAAACACGCCTCACATAACATCACACACACAAAAAAAGGTAAACAGCTGGTTAATTGGGTTTAAAGCCTATTCTTAACATTTTCATTATCAGACAATAATTCAGTACAGTCAGTCCTTGATTTACAAACACGTTGACAATCTTTTGTATTGTGTATATCATTATTATTGTGCATTTTGACATTATTGTTCATAATGTTAAAATACAGAAGGTCTCGAACATGTCCTTAAAGTTGAAGATTTCCTGTATTACGAACATTATATACAAAAGATGTTCAACGTGTTTGTAAGTCCTTGACTTACCCCTAAAATAGGGATTAAACTTCCAGCATGTAGATACAGGTGATTCTCGACTTACAATATTTTGATTTTACAATGGTGTGGCAGCAGTTACCTTGGAGGTGAAACTTAATTATTATTATAATAAAAAAGAAGCGCTAAGCCACAAGGGCTATACAACGCTGACGGTGAAACTTAAGATAATTACCCGGCATGAAGTTGGCAAGTCCAAAACTTGTATTCATTTATTTACTTTTCAATATGGGTATTTAGTTACAGTAATTATTTGTTTATTTACCTATTTAGTGATGGTAGTTATTTATTTACTTATTTATTTAGCATATCCTACTCATATATGACTAACGATATTTTTGACTTATGATGAGTCTGTTAGAACGTAACCCCATTGTAAGTCAAGGACCACCTGTACACTGAACTATACCTAAAAGTATATATATATATATATATATATATATATATATATATATATATATATATATATATATATACACACACTTACGTATGTATATATATATATATATATATATATATATACAGTGGACCCCCGGTTAACGAACTTTTTTCATTCCAGTAGTATGTTCAGGTGCCAGTACTGACCGAATTTTTTCCAATAAGGAATATTGTGAAGTAGATTAGTCCATTTCAGACCCCCAAACATACACGTACAAACGCACTTTCATAAATACACTTACATAATTGGTCGCATTTGGAGGTGATCGTTAAGCGGGGGTCCACTGTATATATATATATATATATATATATATATATATATATATATATATATATATATATATATATATATATATATATATATATATATATATATATATATATATATCGTGCCGAATAGGCAGAACTTACGATCTTGGCTTAAATAGCAACGCTCATCTTGCCATATAGGACAAGTGAAAATTTGTGTATTCAATAATTTCGCCAAAATTAATCTGAACCTAACGAAAAAAATATATTTCACTGTGTTTGTTTAGTATTAAATTATTGTAAACAAATCTAAAAAATATTTAGTTGGGTTAGGCTAAAATAAATTGTTCTTGTTATAATAAGGTTAGGTGAGTTTTCTAAGTTTCTTTTGGTGCAAAATTAAAAATTTTTACATTAACAAAAATGAAAAAAATATATCTTTACTCGTATAAGAGAAAATTTTGGAAAGGACTTAATTTTAAATGAGTTCTTGCTAATTGACCAGTTTTACATATTCGGCACGACATATATATATATATGTATATATACATACAGTGGACCCCCGATTAACGATCTTTTTTCACTCCAGAAGTATGTTCAGGTGCCAGTACTGACCGAATTTGTTCCCATAAGGAATATTGTGAAGTAGATTAGTCCATTTCAGACCCCCAAACATACACGTACAAACGCACTTACATAAATACACTTACATAATTGGTCGCATTCGGAGGTGATCGTTAAGCGGGGGTCCACTGTATATATACACTTACGTATATATAAATTACTATTAAATCTTCAACTTCATGGACTAATCAAGGGAAGCAGGTGGCCCAATAATGGCAACTGTTGTGGATAAAGATTGTTTTGATGCGATGGTAATAGCAGACAATTGTGTAAATAGAGGACTCTGATAGTCTATTCAGTCACCTCAGCAGATTTTGTCTTGTAATCCAAAAATCCATCAAGGTTTGATAAATCATGTTTTTACTGATTTAACACTGATCAACGTGGGCCGGGCGCTTCAGGAAATACAATTCACTGATTTAACATTCCACAATACAGGCATACCTTACTAACACGGTGCTTCAATTTAGAGTGCCTTGCTAACATGGCACTTCTCAATTACAGCAAAACCCACATATCTGTGGATTCGGTTTCCGCAATTCCACTGTTATCCAATGTTTACCGTGTCCCAAAAATAACTTTTAATTCTGCTTTATAATGACCCCAAAGCACAAAAGTCGTGATGGCGGCAGCTCTTTAAAGCCTAAGAGAAGCTGTGAAGTGCTTCCCATCAGAGAAAAAGAGCTAATTCTTGACTTACTGTGTGTAATTTATCAATGGAGATGAAAAATGACTTTCAAGTACAGTGGAACCTCAAATATCGAACTTTCTTCGGTCCAGAAGGCTGTTCATGTGCCTTTACCGAATGAATTTATTTCCATCCGGAATAATGTAAATTAGATTAGTCCATTTCAGACCCTCAAAAATACACTTATAAAAGCACTTACAAAAATACTCTTACATAATTGGTTGAGTTGGGAGCAGTTCGATTTTTGAGGTTCCACTGTACATACAGGGTTCCCTACTATCCCCAGTTTAGGGTATCCATGGCAGGTCTTGGGATGTATCCCAGTGGATACAGGGGGACAACTGTACAAATACATTTAGTATTTTCTGCACATTAGCTGACCTGTGCTATTTTATTACTCACTCTCAGTCTGTTTACACCATTTATACACTTTGTGTCACAGAATTGTATTCTGAACATTAAAATGGTATAAAATACCGACAGGTTGTTAGGTAAGACACATATGCAACAGTTAGGTATCTTTATTATGAAACGTTTCGCCTACACAGTAGGCTTCTTCAGTCAAGTACACAAAAGTTGATAGAAGCAGAAGATACTATGGAACAATGCTCTTCTCCAGACTGAGGGACTGACCACCTCAAAACTTTAAGGGTGATGGACTGATTACATCGTCTTCAAGTATCTTCTGCTTCTATCAACTTTTCTGTACTCGACTGAAGAAGCCTACTGTGTAGGCGAAACGTTTCATTCATAATAAAGATACCTAACTGTTGCATATGTGTCTTACCTAACAGAATTGTATTCTGGCAAACTTAACCCGTAAACGGTCCAAGCAGATCTACGTTCACATGTGTAGTGCTACAAAAGTAGATCTACGTTTTTTTTACATATTTTCAAATATAACAAAAAAAAAAGTAAATCAAAGTTTTTTTACACATTTTCAAATGTAAAAAAAAAAAAAAATCTACTTTTTTTACATACTTTCAAATGTTGAAAAAACGTATATCTACGTTTGGACCGTTTATGGGTTAATAACAGTGTAAACACATTTTTAAGCAAGCGAAAAAAAAAGGCTGTGATTCGCTTTAAGGCAACTATCGCCTTAAAACAAATTACAGCAGCGCTCTGGAAGCTAACCCGCCATATTAACAAGGTACAGTGGACCCCCGGTTAACGATATTTTTTCATTCCAGAAGTATGTTCAGGTGCCAGTACTGACCGAATTTATTCCCATAAGGAATACAGTGGACCCCCGCTTAACGATCACCTCCCAATGCGACCAATTATGTAAGTGTATTTATGTAAGTGCGTTTGTACGTGTATGTTTGGGGGTCTGAAATGGACTAATCTACTTCACAATATTCCTTATGAGAAAAAATTCGGTCAGTACTGGCACCTGAACATACTACTGGAATGAAAAAAGTTCGTTAACCGGGGGTCCACTGTATTGTGAAGTACATTAGTCCATTTCAGACCCCCAAACATACACATACAAACGCACTTACATAAATACACTTACATAATTGGTCGCATTCGGAGGTGATCGTTATGCGGGGGTCCACTGTATTCCTATACCAAAAATACATGTTTGTAGATTGTACACAACTTAATCTTATTCAATGACAATAATAATACTACTAATAATACTTACAATAATTTTAGGCACTAAACCCATACGGAACATAGAGTACTAATCAATAATTAGTACGATGTACATGTACATGTAGAAATATAATAATACCTATTTCTACAAGTACATGTACAAGGTATACAAGTACATGTACAAGGTATACAGGTACATGTACAAGGTATATAAGTACATGTACAAGATATACAAGTACATGTACAAGGTATACAAGTACATGTACAAGGTATACAAGTACATGTACAAGGTATACAAGTACATGTACAAGGTATACAAGTACATGTACAAGGTATACAAGTACATGTACAAGGTATACAAGTACATGTACAAGGTATACAAGTACATGTACAAGGTATACAAGTACATGTACAATGTATACAAGTACATATACAAGGTATATAAGTACATGTACAAGGTATACAAGTACATGTACAAGGTATACAGGTACATGTACAAAGTACATAAGTACATGTACAAGATATACAAGTACATGTACAAGGTATACAAGTACATGTACAAGGTATACAAGTACATGTACAAGGTATACAAGTACATGTACAAGGTATATAAGTACATGTACAAGGTATACAAGTACATGTACAAGGTATATAAGTACATGTACAAGGTATACAAGTACATGTACAAGGTATACAAGTACATGTACAAGGTATACAGACCATAGCTGACATCAGTGACATACTACTATATAGAAAGTCCCTTGTTATGCTGAGCATTTCCCGCAAATTAGGTCAGTTTTGTCCCAGGATGCGACCCACACCAGTCCACTAACACCCAGGATGCGACCCACACCAGTCCACTAACACCCAGGATGCGACCCACACCAGTCCACTAACACCCAGGATGTGACCCACAGCAGCCCACTAACACCCAGGATGCGACCCACACCAGTCCAATAACACCCAGGATGCGACCCACACCAGTCCAATAACACCCAGGATGTGACCCACACCAGCCTACTAACACCCAGGATGTGACCCACACCAGTCCAATAACACCCAGGATGTGACCCCCACCAGCCCACTAACACCCAGGATGCGACCCACACCAGTCCAATAACACCCAGGATGTGACCCACACCAGCCTACTAACACCCAGGATGTGACCCACACCAGTCCAATAACACCCAGGATGTGACCCCCAGCAGCCCACTAACACCCAGGATGCGACCCACACCAGTCCAATAACACCCAGGATGTGACCCACACCAGTCCACCAACACCCAGGATGTGACCCACACCAGTCCACTAACACCCAGGATGTGACCCACACCAGTCTACTAACACCCAGGATGTGACCCACACCAGTCCACTAACACCCAGGATGCGACCCACACCAGTCCACTAACACCCAGGATGTGACCCACACCAGTTGACTAACATCCAGGATGTGACACACACCAGTCCACTAACACCCAGGATGTGACCCACACCAGTCCACTAACACCCAGGTACCTAATTTACTGATGAGTGAACATAGACAACCCGTGTAAGGAAACATGCCCAGAATTTCCACCCTCACTGGGAATCAAACCTGAACCCTCACAGTGTGAAGTGAGAACTTTAGCCACCAGGCCTCGGGGCACCGTAAAGAGTTTTATTATTATTCAGTGCTGTATGATCCTTGTGGGTTTAGCACTCAGGTTTTTTTTTCAGCACATCGGCTGTTTCCCACCGAGGCAGAGTGACCCAAAAAGAAAGAAAAACCCAAAAAGAAAGAAAAAACCCAAAAAGAAAGAAAAACCCAAAAAGAAAGAAAAAACCCAAAAAGAAAGAAAAACCTAAAAAGAAAGAAAAAACCCAAAAAGAAAGAAAAACCCAAAAAGAAAGAAAAACCCAAAAAGAAAGAAAAAACCCAAAAAGAAAGAAAAACCCAAAAAGAAAGAAAAAACTCAAAAAGAAAGAAAAAACCCAAAAAGAAAGAAAAACCCAAAAAGAAAGAAAAAACCCAAAAAGAAAGAAAAAACCCAAAAAGAAAGAAAAACTCAAAAAGAAAGAAAAAACCCAAAAAGAAAGAAAAACCCAAAAAGAAAGAAAAAACCCAAAAAGAAAGAAAAACTCAAAAAGAAAGAAAAAACCCCCAAAAAAAGAAAAACCCAAAAAGAAAGAAAAAACCCCAAAAAAAAGAAAAACCCAAAAAGAAAGAAAAAACTCAAAAAGAAAGAAAAAACCCAAAAAAAAGAAAAACTCAAAAAGAAAGAAAAACCCAAAAAGAAAGAAAAAACTCAAAAAGAAAGAAAAAACTCAAAAAGAAAGAAAAAACTCAAAAAGAAAGAAAAAACTCAAAAAGAAAGAAAAAACTCAAAAAGAAAGAAAAAACTCAAAAAGAAAGAAAAAACTCAAAAAGAAAGAAAAAACTCAAAAAGAAAGAAAAAACTCAAAAAGAAAGAAAAAACTCAAAAAGAAAGAAAAACCCAAAAAGAAAGAAAAACCCAAAAAGAAAGAAAAAACTCAAAAAGAAAGAAAAAACTCAAAAAGAAAGAAAAAACTCAAAAAGAAAGAAAAAACTCAAAAAGAAAGAAAAAACTCAAAAAGAAAGAAAAAACTCAAAAAGAAAGAAAAAACTCAAAAAGAAAGAAAAACCCAAAAAGAAAGAAAAACCCAAAAAGAAAGAAAAACCCAAAAAGAAAGAAAAAACTCAAAAAGAAAGAAAAAACTCAAAAAGAAAGAAAAAACTCAAAAAGAAAGAAAAAACTCAAAAAGAAAGAAAAAACTCAAAAAGAAAGAAAAAACTCAAAAAGAAAGAAAAAACTCAAAAAGAAAGAAAAACCCAAAAAGAAAGAAAAAACCCAAAAAGAAAGAAAAACCCAAAAAGAAAGAAAAACCCAAAAAGAAAGAAAAAACTCAAAAAGAAAGAAAAAACTCAAAAAGAAAGAAAAAACTCAAAAAGAAAGAAAAAACTCAAAAAGAAAGAAAAAACTCATAAAGAAAGAAAAACCCAAAAAGAAAGAAAAACCCAAAAAGAAAGAAAAACCCAAAAAGAAAGAAAAAACTCAAAAAGAAAGAAAAAACTCAAAAAGAAAGAAAAAACTCAAAAAGAAAGAAAAAACTCAAAAAGAAAGAAAAAACTCATAAAGAAAGAAAAACCCAAAAAGAAAGAAAAACCCAAAAAAAAGAAAAACCCAAAAAGAAAGAAAAAACTCAAAAAGAAAGAAAAACCCAAAAAGAAAGAAAAACCCAAAAAGAAAGAAAAAACTCAAAAAGAAAGAAAAACCCAAAAAGAAAGAAAAACCCAAAAAGAAAGAAAAAACTCAAAAAGAAAGAAAAAACCCAAAAAAAAGAAAAACCCAAAAAGAAAGAAAAAACTCAAAAAGAAAGAAAAAACCAAAAAAAAGAAAAACCCAAAAAGAAAGAAAAAACCCAAAAAGAAAGAAAAAACCAAAAAAAAGAAAAACCCAAAAAGAAAGAAAAAACCCAAAAAGAAAGAAAAAACCCAAAAAGAAAGAAAAAACCCAAGAAAGAAAAAACCCAAAAAGAAAGAAAAAACCCAAGAAAGAAAAAACCCAAAAAGAAAGAAAAAACCCAAAAAGAAAGAAAAAACCCAAAAAGAAAGAAAAAACCCAAGAAAGAAAAAACCCAAAAAGAAAGAAAAAACCCAAGAAAGAAAAAACCCAAAAAGAAAGAAAAAACCCAAAAAGAAAGAAAAAACCCAAAAAGAAAGAAAAAACCCAAGAAAGAAAAAACCCAAAAAGAAAGAAAAAACCCAAGAAAGAAAAAACCCAAAAAGAAAGAAAAAACCCAAAAAGAAAGAAAAAACCCAAAAAGAAAGAAAAAACCCAAGAAAGAAAAAACCCAAAAAGAAAGAAAAAACCCAAAAAGAAAGAAAAAACCCAAGAAAGAAAAAACCCAAAAAGAAAGAAAAAACCCAAAAAGAAAGAAAAAACCCAAAAAGAAAGAAAAAACCCAAAAAGAAAGAAAAAACCCAAGAAAGAAAAAACCCAAAAAGAAAGAAAAAACCCAAAAAGAAAGAAAAAACCCAAGAAAGAAAAAACCCAAAAAGAAAGAAAAAACCCAAAAAGAAAGAAAAAACCCAAAAAGAAAGAAAAAACCCAAAAAGAAAGAAAAAACCCAAGAAAGAAAAAACCCAAGAAAGAAAAAACCCAAAAAGAAAGAAAAAACCCAAGAAAGAAAAAACCCAAAAAGAAAGAAAAAACCCAAAAAGAAAGAAAAAACCCAAGAAAGAAAAAACCCAAAAAGAAAGAAAAAACCCAAGAAAGAAAAAACCCAAAAAGAAAGAAAAAACCCAAAAAGAAAGAAAAAACCCAAGAAAGAAAAAACCCAAAAAGAAAGAAAAAACCCAAAAAGAAAGAAAAACCCAAAAAGAAAGAAAAACCCAAAAAGAAAGAAAAACCCAAAAAGAAAGAAAAACCCAAAAAGAAAGAAAAAACTCAAAAAGAAAGAAAAAACTCAAAAAGAAAGAAAAAACTCAAAAAGAAAGAAAAACCCAAAAAGAAAGAAAAAACTCAAAAAGAAAGAAAAAACCCAAAAAGAAAGAAAAAACTCAAAAAGAAAGAAAAACCCAAAAAGAAAGAAAAAACTCAAAAAGAAAGAAAAACCCAAAAAGAAAGAAAAAACTGAAAAAGAAAGAAAAAACTTTCATCATCATTCAACACTTTCACCATCACTGATACATAATCAGTGTGTTTACAGAGGCGCTCAGATACGACAGTTTAGACGTCCCTCTGAACTGTCAATGTTCCGAACCTTTAATTTATGATTATATTATTATTATTACCACTATTATTATTATTATTGTATTCAAGGAGAAGTACTAAACCCATAGGAGTCAAACAAAACCTGGGAGAATAGGAGGCATTCAGGTTTGATCCAAGGGGAGGGAGTAGCTCCAATTCCTTGTATTAAGAGCACCAGCATTAATTAAGGCACATACATTCCTTGGAATGTCAACTTAGAAACAAGTTAATATTCTCTGTCAACTTAGAAACAAGTTACACTTCTCTGTCAACTTAGAAACAAGTTACACTTCTCTGTCAACTTAGAAACAAGTTAATATTCTCTGTCAACTTAGAAACAAGTTACACTTCTCTGTCAACTTAGAAACAAGTTACACTTCTCTGTCAACTTAGAAACAAGTTACACTTCTCTGTCAACTTAGAAACAAGTTAATATTCTCTGTCAACTTAGAAACAAGTTACACTTCTCTGTCAACTTAGAAACAAGTTACACTTCTCTGTCAACTTAGAAACAAGTTACACTTCTCTGTCAACTTAGAAACAAGTTAATATTCTCTGTCAACTTAGAAACAAGTTAATATTCTCTGTCAACTTAGAAACAAGTTAATATTCTCTGTCAACTTAGAAACAAGTTAATATTCTCTGTCAACTTAGAAACAAGTTAATATTCTCTGTCAACTTAGAAACAAGTTACACTTCTCTGTCAACTTAGAAACAAGTTACACTTCTCTGTCAACTTAGAAACAAGTTACACTTCTCTGTCAACTTAGAAACAAGTTAATATTCTCTGTCAACTTAGAAACAAGTTAATGTTCTCTGTCAACTTAGAAACAAGTTAATATTCTCTGTCAACTTAGAAACAAGTTAATATTCTCTGTCAACTTAGAAACAAGTTACACTTCTCTGTCAACTTAGAAACAAGTTAATATTCTCTGTCAACTTAGAAACAAGTTACACTTCTCTGTCAACTTAGAAACAAGTTAATATTCTCTGTCAACTTAGAAACAAGTTACACTTCTCTGTCAACTTAGAAACAAGTTACACTTCTCTGTCAACTTGCAATAAAATGTTCTAGTGTTTAGTTTATTTTTCCTGACAACACAATAATATGCAGAATAAAGTGGCAACAAAACCACAAGTCGACAAGAGGTATATACGGCCTCTCCTCACTTAGCAACGTACTCGTTTACCGATGCCTTGGACTTACGACGGGCGCTCTGACCAGTATGTATACCTAAATAATGTATATTAGAGTTGATTTCCTCTATTCTGTTTATTACAATATACAGTACACTACTGTATAAACATTTAAAAATATATCAGAAAAGTTATAAATGGTGCAAAATGAAATTAAGACACACGTGCAACATCTGGGTATCTTTATTGTAGACGTTTCGCCATCTAGTGGATGGCAAAACGTCTACAATATAGATACCCAGATGTTGCACGTGTCTTAATTTCATCTTGTCGGTATTATATACCATTCTTGCACAAATGGTGCAAAGGTGACATAAAAACAATATCAAATCCATTACCATTATAGTATACTCCGTGCTTAGTGGCAAATTCGTTTACCGACGTAGTCTTAGGACCGCAACTCCATTGTTAAGTGAGGAGAGGCTATGCTGTAGTTGTCAGCAACACCTGTTGAAACATTAGCATGTGTCTCCTTAAGACACCTGCTGTCCATGCTCACCTAGCAGTAAAATAAGTACCTGGGTGTTAGTTGACTAGTATGGGTGGCATTCTGGGGACAAAATTGACCTAATTTGTCTGAAATACTCTGTATAACAAGGGACTTTCTATATAGTATGTCATTGATGTCAGCTATGGTCTGTATAAGTTGCATCATGTACACCTACCATCTGACTTACGACCACTCGACTTACGACTGCGTTTTTTATGCCAAATTTCTGGGAAATAAACAAGTATTTGTGTTGTACACAGGGTTTATCCTAAACCTTACAGTATAAAATACAGTACTAACAACATAAAAAGTAAAGTAAAACATGAAATACCAAAATAAAACAATAAAATAAAGTCATTATAAAAATGTTTTGTTGATATTCAGTAGTAAAGTTCGACTTGCGACCATTTCGACTTACGACCGGTTTCTCAGAACCGAACTCGGTCGTAAGTCGGATGGTAGGTGTACTTGTAGAAATAAAGATTATTATTATTAGAAGCATTGTTTTGCTGTAAACATTTAGTTTGGTGGTTATGTTTACTTAATGCAACATGTAGTGCTTGTTTATATTGTACCAGTGTAATTTTCCATGGGGAAGTGGAACAGAATTCTTCCTCCGTAAGCCATGCGTGTTGTAAGAGGCGACTAAAATGCCGGGAGCAAGGGGCTAGTAACCCCTTCTCCTGTATAAATTACTAAATTTAAAAGAGAAACTTTTGTTTTTCTTTTTGGGCCACCCTGCCTTGGTGGGATATGGCCGGTGTGTTGAAAGAAAGAAGTGGAGAAGAATCCTCTGTAAGCCATGTCGTAAGAGGCAACTAAAATGATCGGAGCAAGGGGCTAGTAATCGCTTCTCTCGTATACATTACTAAATTTCAAAAGAAAAACTTCCGATTTTCTTTTCAGGTCGCCCTGTCTTGGTTCGATATGGCTGGTTCATTGAAAAAAAAAAAAAGAATAGCATGTAATAGTTTTAATTTACTGAGTGGGTAGCATACTAGCTTGCTAGTTTTAACAGTGGTGAGTCAGGGGGTCTAAACTCTCCATTCAGTGAATTAACAAATCATGTCATTTCAATTTCATAAGTCAGTGAATTAACAATTTCGTAAGTCAGTGAATTAACAGTTTCGTAAGTCAGTGAATTAACAATTTCGTAAGTCAGTGAATTAACAGTTTCGTAAGTCAGTGAATTAACAATTTCGTAAGTCAGTGAATTAACAGTTTCGTAAGTCAGTGAATTAACAATTTCGTAAGTCAGTGAATTAACAGTTTCGTAAGTCAGTGAATTAACAATTTCGTAAGTCAGTGAATTAACAGTTTCGTAAGTCAGTGAATTAACAATTTCCTAAGTCAGTGAATTAACAATTTCGTAACTTATAAATGCAATGTTTGTAATGTGAGAGCTTACTGTATCAAATTCTGAACTTCTGACATACAACAATGTTACAGCAACTGCATCAGAAAAACAGAATGTGTTTTGATACGGGTAAACTCAAGTCACGTACGAGAAGATGAACTAGACCCTAGTGAGGTATTCACAATATGAGTAGTTAAATTTTCACAAGCCTCAGAGTCATTGATTGATGCTTAATACATTCCTCAATATCAACAATCAATTCTGATTAGAATGATTGTACAGTGGTACCTCGAGTTTCGAACAGCACCCAAACTGAACAATTATTTAAGTGTATTTTTGTAAGTGCTTTTGTAAGTGTATTTTTGGGAGTCTGAAACGAGTAATCTAATTTACATTATCGTTCGGCATTGGCACTCGAACAGCCTTCTGAAACGAATTAATTTCGTAACGCGAGGTACCACTGCATTATAATATTTGTCCTCCATGGGGATATGGGTTAGAATCCTTCCTGCGTAAGCTGTGTCATAAGAGGCGACTAAAACGTCCAGAGCAAGGGGCTAGTGACCCCTTCTCCTGCATAAATTACTAAATTTAAAAAGAAAAACTTCAGTTTATCTTTCTAGGTCACCCTGCCCTGGTAGGAGACAGCTGGTGTATTACAAAAAAAAAATTTGTCCTCAGTGGACACAGTATACACAATATGAAGGGTATTTCTAGAAATATATCTCTCTAGGGTATACAGTATACCCAAGTACACAAGAAGGGCATTTCTAGAAGTATCTCTCTAGGGTACACAGTATACCCAGGTACACCAGAAGAAGGGCATTTCTAGAAGTATATATCTCTAGGGCATACAGTATACCCAGATATACCAGAAGAAGGGTATTTCTAGAAGTCTCTCTCTCTCTCTCTCTCTCTCTCTAGGGTTTAACACAGTTTTGACTATTACTAACCCAGAATCACAACCTAGGTCTGAATCGGTGATTCTATTATTATCAACTGTGTAATATTATGCTATAAATCTATGGTGATTTCCTGTGGTCAAGAGGGACTGATAAAATTTGACTCACAAAGTGATGGTTACAGTACGGGTGCTCCTTGACTTACGATGGTTCGACTTAAGATATTTCAACTTTACGATGGCGCAAAAGCAATTACAGTGGACCCCCGGTTAACGAACTTTTTTCATTCCAGTAGTATGTTCAGGTGCCAGTACTGACCGAATTTTTTCCCATAAGGAATATTGTGAAGTAGATTAGTCCATTTCAGACCCCCAAACATACACGTACAAACGCACTTACATAAATACACTTACATAATTGGTCGCATTTGGAGGTGATCGTCAAGCGGGGGTCCACTGTAATTTGCAGATGAAACTTAGCGTATTAACCAGCGTGAAGGCAGCAAGTCCCTAACTTGAATTCATTTACTTTTAAATACTGGTACATGTATTTAGTTAGTTACAGTAATTATTTTTATATTTATTCAGTTATGGTAGTTACTTATTTACTTATTTATAATATATCATATTCGTATTCAAATTATGATATTTCTGATTTATGATGGATTCGTCGGAATGTAACCCCATCGTAAGTCAAGGTCTACCTGTATTATAATTTTGGGTTGTGGGTTGAAAAACTTTTGTGTACCACTGCTCCAATTCATCACCGGTCGATCTGCCAATTTTGGAGAGAATTTAATTTTCCAAGCTCCGAGAGAGGCCACACTCGGTACACCACTCGACCATGAATTAACCCTGCCGGCACCGATCCAAAATTTCGCGAGTCGGTCGAGTTCATGGCGTTGTCGCCTTCCAACCACACATGGCCCTTGGGGACCTGAAACAAGATGAATATTACTTTGACATACTATACTTAGTGGGTGATGTACATAGCTGATGTATATAGTGGGTGATGTATATAGTGGGTGATGTATATAGTATGTGATGTATACAGAGGGTGATGTATATGGCAGATGATGTATACAGTAGGTGATGAATACAGTGGGTGATATATATAAATGGTGATGTATATAGTGGGTGATTGTGGCATGCAAAGAGTACGTAACCTTTATTCGGCGCATGGACACACCCTCATTTACAGGCTATCTCCCCCAACCAGCGAACCAGGTTGCTAAGAGTTGATGATGGGGCCCCATCGTTCAACTAGTGACCAGGTTCTAGCCAATAAGAAGGTGGGATTGACAATCGCAGAGGTTATGTGGATACCGCTCTCCTGTCTGCCCTTGTCATTCCCACTCTAGAGCTGGTTGAAGCACGGTCTGCTATCTTGTGGCTTCTATTTCTGCCTTGCTTACCGTGGAGTGCACTATATTTATCACTGTACATAGTGTACATATTGCTGTTATAATTGGTGAAGGATAATATAAGTCTAAACTTTTTCTACTGTGTTTATTTGCTCCCATTACACCTGGGATAACAGGCCATTTGAAATCCTAGGTTGTAATATGGGTAGCCTGTCCGAGAGCTGGACTTAGAGAAACGGTTGAGCTTAGGGTGAAGCTTGTAGCAGGAACATTGTGTAGCTTGCTGTTTCGCTTCGCTTTACAAATTTTGCGTGTCAGTTGCTTATGATCAGCCTTGCTATTGTGTGATCGTTCAACAGCTCGCTACTAGCTTGTTCAGTGTGCTCGCTTCGCTACGGTCAATCTTGTGTGCAGTCGGCTTTGCTTGTATGCGTATTCTGCAATCGTACTGTGCATAGCTAAGCGTGTTCTGCAAATTAACGTGTTACGTTGGGGTATTCGTACTGTGCATAGCGAATAACTTATGCCACCTAGACGAGTCAGACGCCTGGTGTCGGCATATACTTTGCATAACCTACCTAAATTGTCCCTACAGCGTTGTTGGCAAATTGCTCGTTCCATTGGCATTCCCTATAAACGCACTCTCACAGCTGCGCAACTGCGTTCACTTATTGCTGACATACTTATTGAAGAAGAGATGGCACATCAAACTCCTCCCTTTACGGGAGCTAGGGAAAAAACTACTATGTTCTCGCAGGAGGAAGATGATACACCTACGGAGCAAAATGGTCAGTACAGTGCAGCTGGGTTGTCTCAGGGTGAATCAGCGTCGTTGGCACTTGAGCTGGCAAAAATCACGCTGGAGCAAACTAGGGAACAGAGAGCATTCGCAAGGGAAGAATTTGATAGGGAAAGAGAGAGGAGACAGTTTTCGCATTCTGTAAACGATTTCAGTTTACAAAAAGCAGTACAGCTTGTTCCCCGCTTCAATGAGGCCGAACCAGAGCAATTTTTCGAAAGCTTCGAAAATCAGGCTCGAGCCTTGAGGTGGCCGGAACAGCACTGGGCAGCGTTGGTTCATACAGCATTATTGGGTAAGGCACAGGAATTTACGTCGGTATTAACTGACGCTGAATTCTCTGATTATCAAGTAGTGAAGACCACAGTGTTGGGAGCATATACATGTATCCCAGCTAAATATCGTAAGACCTTCAAATTGAACAGGCGGCAGCTTGGTCAATCCCTGGTGGACTTTGTGAGACAGCAAACCAAAGCTTTTACCAGCTGGTATAAAGCGAGTGGTGTCTCTAACTTTGAGGAGCTGGTGCAGCTTATTCTGATTGATAACCTGCTGGAGTCTGTGGGACCAGAGGTTCGTGTCTTTCTGCAGGATCGTGACTTAACCACTGCATTGGAGGCGGCCAGGTTGGCTGATACCTTCGAAACGAACCGCTCCTTGTCCGAGCGGTCCCGTCTCTCTTTTCAACAGTCTGGCGTGAGCAGAGATCGACAACATTGGAGAATGAAGTGCCAGCCGGAGGGAGAGCGTCTACGTCATCCAACCAAGTCACCTGGTGAGCCACGCTTCTCAACATATGGTCCCCCTGCGGAGAGGCAAACTACTTATGGAGCATCTCGACAACAATATCCAGAGAGGCACCAGCCAGAACGACACCACTTGCAACGTCATCAGGGAGTAAAGGGCAAGCCTGTCGTCTGCTTCAGGTGCAATAAAGTAGGTCACATCAGTTCCAACTGCCCCCAAAAACCTCAACCCATCGGGAAAATCTCTAATATCCCTAGTAACATGTCCCCTAGAGAAGTAGAAAAAGGTATGGCCCCTTATTATTGCGAAAGTCTTATTTCCCTTCAGGAAAACTCAGAACCAACTAAAGTAAATACCTTTAGAGATACTGGAGCATATTGCTCACTTGTCAGAGAAGGAATATTACCCCTTTCAGAGAATACTTCTTTGAATTCCTCAGTTTTATTGGAAGCATTTGGAGGAGCTATCTTTTCCGTTCCTTTGCATAAAATTTATGTACAGTGCAAATATTACACTGGGTACTTGACTGTAGGGGTCTCAAAAGGATTTCCCATGAAAAATGCCATGTTATTACTGGGTAATAACATTACTACTGTTACTTCGTGTCCTGAACCTATAATGATTAATGCTTCTCCAGTGTTGGCCATAACTCGGGCAACATCCCAAGGGTTGTCTGGGGAGAATGTTGACCTATCCTTGGACGACTCCGATCTCGGAATAGCCACGTTGTTTTATGAGACACACCGGCCTGAGTCTCGTAAATCAAGTGAACAGACCCCGATCAAGCCTTCCTATTCCCAGGTTGCAGGATTGCCAGATGTCTCTGTTTCCATGCCCGAGGGACTGTCCTTCCGGGAGGAACAACGAAAGGACCCTTCTTTAAAATTCGCTTTTGAGGCAGCCATGGGTAAATCCTCTTTGGGTCATCCAGTCAAGTATGAAGTTAAAAATGATTATTTGGTTTGCACTGAGACTGGTAAGGAGATAGAGGGCCGGCAATTATACGACAGGTTAGTGGTTCCAACCAAGTATAGACCTCAGATATTAAATATAGCTCATAATACGTCATCAGGAGGTCACTTAGGAATTACAAAAACCTTGTATAGAATCACAAAAGAATTTTATTGGCCAAAATTAAAGAAAGATGTGAAGAATCATATTAGGTGTTGCCGAGAATGTCAGCAAGTTGGAAAACCTGGACATTCCATTAAACCTGCACCTCTCCAACCCATACCTGCTGATGGAGAACCTTTTGCAGATTTAATTATAGATTGTGTAGGTCCACTACCTAAGTCAAAGTCTGGAAATCAGTATTTATTTACAATTATGGATAAAGTAACCAGATATCCTGAAGCGATCCCAATGCGTAGTATCAATACTAAAGCTATTCTCAAAGCTTTAACAAAATTCATTTCTTGTTTTGGCATTCCTAAAACTATACAAAGTGATCAAGGTACTAACTTCACTGCCAAAGCATTTAGGGAAGTATTAACTAGGTTAGGGATAATTCACAACTTATCCACTGCCTATCACCCTCAGTCCCAAGGCGCCTTGGAAAGATTCCACCAAACATTAAAAACAATGATGAGAAGTTTTTGCATGCACTTTCCGACAGATTGGGATGAATCTCTACCTTTGTTGCTGTTCTCAGTACGAGAGACGGTGCAAGAGTCTACAGGGTATAGTCCGTTTGAGCTGATCTTTGGGCACAATGTACGAGGTCCTCTTCGGGTGCTCAAAGAAGGATGGATGGGAGAAGACGTAAGCTCAGCACTCTACAACCCGTCTTCAAGGTTGCAGGTGGCACGTGAGTTAGCCACGGCTAACCTAAAGATAGCTCAAAGTAAGATGAAACAGAGGTATGACAAAAGTGCACAATTCCGCTCCTTCCATCCAGGAGACAAGGTGTTGGTGCAGGAACCTATACCTGGCCACACCTTGAAAGCTAGATTTACGGGACCTATGCAGATAGTAAGTAGATTATCTGATTTAAATTATGTGGTAGCTCCCATTGATAAGACCTCAAAAACAAAAACTTACCACATTAATCAAATCAAGGCCTTTCATACACCAGATAAAGTCCCAGTAATGACTCTGTCCTCTACCTCTGAGGACGACTCTGACTCTTTGCACTCTATCTCTGAAATTAATACTAAACTTTCAAATTCTGTCCTCCTCAAGGATCCTAGCCCGTTAATGGATGGATTATCTGAAATACAAGCAACAAATTTAACTGAGCTTCTACAGTCATATCCTAATATTTTTTCGGATGTGCCGAAAAAATGTACGTTAGGTTACCATGATGTAGATGTGGGAAAATCTAAACCAATTAAACTCTCCCCCTACAGAGCTAATCCTGAAAAGCAAAGGCTACTTCAGCAGGAAGTAGACTTCTTGTTAGAACATGGTTTAGTGGAGGAGTCATCTAGTCCATGGGCTTCACCGTGCATCCTAGTAAAAAAGGCTGATGGAGGGTTTCGTATGTGCACAGACTACCGTAAAGTGAACGAGGTCACAATCACAGATGCTTACCCTCTTCCTCGTCTGGATGACGTAATTGACTTTGTGGGTAAGGCTACTTTTGTGTCCAAATTAGATCTCCTTAAAGGTTACTATCAGGTACCTTTGACAGATAAGGCGAAGGAAATCTCTGCCTTCGTAATTCCAGGAGGTCATTATCAGTATACAGTTACCCCCTTCGGAATGAAAAATTCCCCCTCTTCATTCCAGAAACTCGTCCATCAGGCTATTAAAGGACTTGAAGGCACGGCAGCATACCTAGATGATATTGTTGTGGTGTCTGATACTTGGGATCAACACCTACTTAGACTTAAAGCTCTGTTTGAGACCTTTAAGAATTCCCAATTAACAGTTAATTTATCTAAATCTTCCTTTGGCCAGGCCACTATCACTTTTCTAGGCCATGAAGTAGGTAGTGGTAATGTTGCACCTAAACTTGCTAAAGTTCTTTCGATTAAAGATTATCCAGTTCCTCATGATAGGAAATCTCTTCAACGTTTCCTAGGCATGATAGGATTTTACAGAAGATTCTGTAAGAATTTCTCAGATATTGTAGCCCCTCTTACCTCTCTTACCAGTCATAAAGTTCCCTTTAATTGGACGTCAGATTGTAACACTGCTTTTAATAAAGCAAAAAGATTATTGTGCTCTGCACCCATTCTCCTGTCTCCAGACTTCTCCAAACCTTTTTCATTACAGGTTGATGCTTGTGAGTCTGGGGTTGGGGCGGTACTATTACAAATCGGGAACAAGGAGCTGCAGCCAATCGCATACTTTTCAGCTAAGTTCCAGCCACATCAGAGAGCTTACTCTACCATTGAAAAAGAAGCCCTCGCGCTGGTAATGGCTTTGGAGCATTTCGATGTTTATGTGGGCCAGACATCGCAGGTGGTCACAGTCTACAGTGATCACAACCCGTTAGTCTATCTCCAAGCCATGAAGAATCACAACACAAGGCTTATGCGTTGGACGCTCAGGCTGCAGCCCTACAATATCAAAATTCATTATATTGCCGGCAAAGAAAATGTGTTGGCAGACTCTTTGTCAAGAGTCTAGTTTATTATTTTATTTAGGTTAGGATGTATTTGTGGTAACCCCTTTCAAGCTCTTTTTTTTATCCCCTGATGTGGGGGTTTTTTTTAGTGAGGGGATGCGGGCTACCGTCCGCCTGTATCTTGGACCTATGCTAGCCTGTCTGACTGCTGTCTCACTCTAAGTTTAGGGTTTGGCTTTTGGTCACTAGGAAAGCTGAGCTCTATCTAAGAGTTGGATGGTGGAGAGGATAGGCGGTCCCATTATTTTGTGCCATGGCGGCACGGTTACCACTGGGAGGTGGCAGCCTAATCCTGAGCCTTCTCGGGGGTGGGGGTGTGGCATGCAAAGAGTACGTAACCTTTATTCGGCGCATGGACACACCCTCATTTACAGGCTATCTCCCCCAACCAGCGAACCAGGTTGCTAAGAGTTGATGATGGGGCCCCATCGTTCAACTAGTGACCAGGTTCTAGCCAATAAGAAGGTGGGATTGACAATCGCAGAGGTTATGTGGATACCGCTCTCCTGTCTGCCCTTGTCATTCCCACTCTAGAGCTGGTTGAAGCACGGTCTGCTATCTTGTGGCTTCTATTTCTGCCTTGCTTACCGTGGAGTGCACTATATTTATCACTGTACATAGTGTACATATTGCTGTTATAATTGGTGAAGGATAATATAAGTCTAAACTTTTTCTACTGTGTTTATTTGCTCCCATTACACCTGGGATAACAGGCCATTTGAAATCCTAGGTTGTAATAGTGATGTATATAATGGGTGATGTATACAGTGGGTGATGTATACAGCTGATGTATATAGTGGGTGATGTACATAACTGGTGATATACATAATTAGTGATATACATAAGTGGTTGTTGAGATGGTTCGGACATGTAGAGAGAATGGAGTGAAACAGAATGACTTCAAGAGTGTATCAGTCTGTAGTGGAAGGAAGGCGGGGTAGGGGTCGGCCTAGGAAAGGTTGGAGGGAGGGGGTAAAGGAGGTTTTGTGTGCGAGGGGCTTGGACTTCCAGCAGGCATGCGTGAGCGTGTTTGATAGGAGTGAATGGAGACAAATGGTTTTAATACTTGACGTGCTGTTGGAGTGTGAGCAAAGTAACATTTATGAAGGGGTTCAGGGAAACCGGCAGGCCGGACTTGAGTCCTGGAGATGGGAAGTACAGTGCCTGCACTCTGAAGGAGGGGTGTTAATGTTGCAGTTTAAAAACTGTAGTGTAAAGCACCCTTCTGGCAAGACAGTGATGGAGTGAATGATGGTGAAAGTTTTTCTTTTTCGGGCCACCCTGCCTTGGTGGGCCACCCTGCCTTGGTGGGCCACCCTGCCTTGGTGGGCCACCCTGCCTTGGTGGGCCACCCTGCCTTGGTGGCCACCCTGCCTTGGTGGGCCACCCTGCCTTGGTGGGCCACCCTGCCTTGGTGGGCCACCCTGCCTTGGTGGGCCACCCTGCCTTGGTGGCCACCCTGCCTTGGTGGGAATCGGCCAGTGTGATAATAAAAAAAATAAATAAATAATAACATAAGTGGTGATGGGTCTTTGATCTAAGGAATCAGAAACAAAGATTACTTCAAGAAGTTATGTACAATAATAAAACAATAACAATAATAATAATGATAATTAAAATGATAATAGGAATTGGCAGTTTGGAGGGATATGTTGTGTATCTTTATACGTATATGCTTCTAAACTGTTGTGTTCCGAGCACCTCTACAAAAACAGTGATAATGTGTGAGTGTGGTGAAAGTGTTGAATGATGATGAAAGTATTTTCTTTTTGGGGATTTTCTTTCTTTTTTGGGTCACCCTGCCTCGGTGGGTCACCCTGCCTCGGTGGGTCACCCTGCCTCGGTGGGTCACCCTGCCTCGGTGGGTCACCCTGCCTCGGTGGGTCACCCTGCCTCGGTGGGTCACCCTGCCTCGGTGGGTCACCCTGCCTCGGTGGGTCACCCTGCCTCGGTGGGTCACCCTGCCTCGGTGGGTCACCCTGCCTCGGTGGGTCACCCTGCCTCGGTGGGTCACCCTGCCTCGGTGGGTCACCCTGCCTCGGTGGGTCACACTGCCTCAGTGGGTCACCCTGCCTCGGTGGGTCACCCTGCCTCGGTGGGTTACCCTGCCTCGGTGGGTCACCCTGCCTCGGTGGGAGATGGCCGACTTGTTGAAAAAAAAAAAAAAATAGGAATTGTGATATCAACACACTTCTGGCAAGACAGTGATTGAAGGAATGATTGTGAATGTGTATCCTCTTTTTCCGGGTCACTCTACCTTGGTCGGAGGCAGAAAGTGTGTCAAAAAAAAAAGGAGATATCGTATTCCCCTTTTGCTATCAGTTAATCGTATTTCTCATTCTCCAGAGTTCCAGTAACACTTTGTGTTGCTGTTGTCTTGTGTTGCAGACTTCCTCTTCTCAGTGAATAAGTGAAAAACTACCTAATCTATTTGCATATTGAGTAATGGGCAAATATTTTTGTTAGTGGGTCTGGGTTTAAGTAGGACTTGCCTAGCATGGCCCAGTAGGCCTACTGCAGTATTCCTCCTTTCTTATGTTCACAATGTTATTATTACTGTTTTTATTAATTAATGTTATTATTATCAGTCAGTTTTCTTAAAAAGCTCCTCAATACAATATTTTTTTTTTTTTTTATTTTTATTATCACACTGGCCGTTTCCCACCAAGGCAGGGTGGCCCACCAAGGCAGGGTGGCCCACCAAGGCAGGGTGGCCCGAAAAAGAAAAACTTTCACCATCATTCACTCCATCACTGTCTTGCCAGAAGGGTGCTTTACACTACAGTTTTTAAACTGCAACATTAACACCCGTCCTTCAGAGTGCAGGCACTGTACTTCCCATCTCTAGGACTCAAGTCCGGCCTGCCGGTTTCCCTGAACCCCTTCATAAATGTTACTTTGCTCACACTCCAACAGCACGTCAAGTATTAAAAACCATTTGTCTCCATTCACTCCTATCAAACACGCTCACGCATGCCTGCTGGAAGTCCAAGCCCCTCGCACACAAAACCTCCTTTACCCCCTCCCTCCAACCTTTCCTAGGCCGACCTCTACCCCGCCTTCCTTCCACTACAGACTGATACACTCTTGAAGTCATTCTGTTTCGCTCCATTCTCTCTACATGTCCGAACCACCTCAACAACCCTTCCTCAGCCCTCTGGACAACAGTTTTGGTAATCCCGCATCTCCTTCTAACTTCCAAACTACGAATTCTCTGCATTATATTCACACCACACATTGCCCTCAGACATGACATCTCCACTGCCTCCAGCCTTCTCCTCGCTGCAACATTCATCACCCATGCTTCACACCCATATAAGAGCGTTGGTAAAACTATACTCTCATACATTCCCCTCTTTGCCTCCAAGGACAAAGATCTTTGTCTCCACAGACTCCTAAGTGCACCACTCACTCTTTTTCCCTCATCAATTCTATGATTCACCTCATCTTTCATAGACCCATCTGCTGACACGTCCACTCCCAAATATCTGAATACGTTCACCTCCTCCATACTCTCTCCCTCCAATCTGATATCCAATCTTTCATCACCTAATCTTTTTGTTATCCTCATAACCTTACTCTTTCCTGTATTCACCTTTAATTTTCTTCTTTTGCACACCCTACCAAATTCATCCACCAATCTCTGCAACTTCTCTTCAGAATCTCCCAAGAGCACAGTGTCATCAGCAAAGAGCAGCTGTGACAACTCCCACTTTGTGTGTGATTCTTTATCTTTTAACTCCACGCCTCTTGCCAAGACCCTCGCATTTACTTCTCTTACAACCCCATCTATAAATATATTAAACAACCACGGTGACATCACACATCCTTGTCTAAGGCCTACTTTTACTGGGAAAAAATTTCCCTCTTTCCTACATACTCTAACTTGAGCCTCACTATCCTCATAAAAACTCTTCACTGCTTTCAGTAACCTACCTCCTACACCATACACTTGCAACATCTGCCACATTGCCCCCCTATCCACCCTGTCATACGACTTTTCCAAATCCATAAATGCCACAAAGACCTCTTTAGCCTTATCTAAATACTGTTCATTTATATGTTTCACTGTAAACACCTGGTCCACACACCCCCTACCTTTCCTAAAGCCTCCTTGTTCATCTGCTATCCTATTCTCCGTCTTACTCTTAATTCTTTCAATTATAACTCTACCATACACTTTACCAGGTATACTCAACAGACTTATCCCCCTATAATTTTTGCACTCTTATCCCCTTTGCCTTTATACAAAGGAACTATGCATGCTCTCTGCCAATCCCTAGGTACCTTACCCTCTTCCATACATTTATTAAATAATTGCACCAACCACTCCAAAACTATATCCCCACCTGCTTTTAACATTTCTATCTTTATCCCATCAATCCCGGCTGCCTTACCCCCTTTCATTTTACCTACTGCCTCACGAACTTCCCCCACACTCACAACTGGCTCTTCCTCACTCCTACAAGATGTTATTCCTCCTTGCCCTATACACGAAATCACAGCTTCCCTATCTTCATCAACATTTAACAATTCCTCAAAATATTCCCTCCATCTTCCCAATACCTCTAACTCTCCATTTAATAACTCTCCTCTCCTATTTTTAACTGACAAATCCATTTGTTCTCTAGGCTTTCTTAACTTGTTAATCTCACTCCAAAACTTTTTCTTATTTTCAACAAAATTTGTTGATAACATCTCACCCACTCTCTCATTTGCTCTCTTTTTACATTGCTTCACCACTCTCTTAACCTCTCTCTTTTTCTCCATATACTCTTCCCTCCTTGCATCACTTCTACTTTGTAAAAACTTCTCATATGCTAACTTTTTCTCCCTTACTACTCTCTTTACATCATCATTCCACCAATCGCTCCTCTTCCCTCCTGCACCCACTTTCCTGTAACCACAAACTTCTGCTGAACACTCTAACACTACATTTTTAAACCTACCCCATACCTCTTCGACCCCATTGCCTATGCTCTCATTAGCCCATCTATCCTCCAATAGCTGTTTATATCTTACCCTAACTGCCTCCTCTTTTAGTTTATAAACCTTCACCTCTCTCTTCCCTGATGCTTCTATTCTCCTTGTATCCCATCTACCTTTTACTCTCAGTGTAGCTACAACTAGAAAGTGATCTGATATATCTGTGGCCCCTCTATAAACATGTACATCCTGAAGTCTACTCAACAGTCTTTTATCTACCAATACATAATCCAACAAACTACTGTCATTTCGCCCTACATCATATCTTGTATACTTATTTATCCTCCTTTTCTTAAAATATGTATTACCTATAACTAAACCCCTTTCTATACAAAGTTCAATCAAAGGGCTCCCATTATCATTTACACCTGGCACCCCAAACTTACCTACCACACCCTCTCTAAAAGTTTCTCCTACTTTAGCATTCAGGTCCCCTACCACAATTACTCTCTCACTTGGTTCAAAGGCTCCTATACATTCACTTAACATCTCCCAAAATCTCTCTCTCTCTGCATTCCTCTCTTCTCCAGGTGCATACACGCTTATTATGACCCACTTCTCGCATCCAACCTTTACTTTAATCCACATAATTCTTGAATTTACACATTCATATTCTCTTTTCTCCTTCCATAACTGATCATTTAACATTACTGCTACCCCTTCCTTTGCTCTAACTCTCTCTTGTGATTGAAAAAATAAATATAAAACTGAATAGTAAATACTCGCAAGATCTTTCCATTTGCTACTCAATTCTGGATATATACTTTTCTACACACAAAGGGTCGAATAGAAAGCAGCAATTCAGGGGTCGAGTGGCACTCAAAAACAGACACAGAGGAGCTGTGACTCAACTCCTGCAACCACAAATAGGAGAGTACTCAGACCAAACTGTAAATAACTGAAGCTATCTGTGACACAGCCTTTAATAATAATAATAATAATAATAATAATAATAATAATAATAATGAGAGACTTCATTCTAAAGGATGAGTGTGAATGTTATGGTTTGGAAGATGATTTAAAGTGTGGTGACACACCTCTAGCAAGACAGCTGTTGAACGAATAATGGTGAATGTGTTTCCTTCTTTGGTCACCCTATTTTGGCAGGCAATAACTGATGTGGCAAACAAATTCATTTTAAAATGCACATACAGTAAGTCCTCAACTTATAAACACACTGGGAACCTCCTGAATTGTTCATAATAATGATATTATACACAATAATGATATATAAGGACAACATCGGTTTTCTGGAACCTTCGGTTCCAAAGCCTTTCCGGATTACTGATTTTTCTGGAACCTTTGGTTCCAAAGCCTTTCCGGATTACTGATTTTTCTGCTTTTAGAGAGCGCAGTATTCCTTGGTCTTGGGGTTGGATAAGTGATGTACAGTTTGGTGGTAAATACACTGCCGTGGGAACTTCAAGTTCCTGCTCGTAAATTTGTATGGAATATAAGAGGTTCCAGACCATCAGTGTCTGGAAAATCGATGTTGTACCTGTAATAATGATATTATACACAATACGAAAGATTTTCAACGTGTTGAGGACATACTGTACACGAATATTTGGGTAGACTTACGATGTAAGTCCGAAAGCCATTCTTGACCTTGTCTCCGCTGAGTCCGGTGACCCGCTTGCAGATGTGGTGGTGGGGATTGGTCGGGGAGCGAGCGATGATCACATCCCCTCGACTGATGCGGTTGAATCGAGGAGAGATGTGCTCGGTGAGAATCACATCCTCCGAGAATATTGTTGGCTCCATAGAAGGTCCCTTACACTGAAAAAAATAAAGTTGAGCCAGAAAATATTTCACGGGAAGAAATCAGCATAAAACATACAGTCGATTCCCTTATAAATTATTATAATCATAACTAAGTGCTAAACCCATAAGGGTCATACAGACTCCCATACAAAGCTCCTATTTATAAAGAAATTTTTCGTCAATGCAATTGATGAAGTACATTCGGCCCCCCACTTAACAGACTTCAGAAATACGGAACAAAATCCACTGGATCAATAGGCTTGGAAACAATTAAAATTAAAAATTGTATTTGTACTTAACATGTAATACAACGCTGTTGGTACAAAAGAAAGCCATGGTGACATCACCTTGGTACTATTACCATGGTGATGTTATTATGGTAATGACACCATAGTGATGTCACCATGGTTGCTGAACATATTTTTAGAAGGGGATGTAAAAGAAGTGAATGCTGGGTTAGGCTTTGATATCATAAATCTAAACAATAACAAGGACAGTAATAGGTTAGCTTGAGTCCTCAAGATGGGAGGTATAGTGCCTGCACTCTGAAGGATACATAGGGATAAACCATACCACGGACAGGGATAGAACCCACGATCAGTGTCTCAAAACTCCAGACCGTCACAACGGTTTGGAGTTTTGAGACTCTCTGATCGTGGGTTCTATCCCCATCCGTGGTATGGTTTGTTTGCAATCATGTCATTACAATTTCGTGACTGATGCACAGGGATGTTACAGTCATGGAGGTGGGAAGTACAGTGCTTGAACACTGAAAAATAAGTGAGGATGTTACAGTTCAGAGAGCCCACTGAAGTGTAACCTCCAAGAACATCTGACAAGACAGCTACAAAATGAGAAATGGTGAAGGCATTTTCTTCTTTGCATTCCCCAGATGGCCAATGTAGTCAATTAAAAAAAATATAAAACTTGTACACATTCAGCATGTGAAATTGCTGACCTAGAAAATGTACAGAGAACCTTCACGGCGCGCATAATGGAGATAAAACACCTCAATTACTGGGAGCGCTTGAGGTTCCTGAACCTGTATTCCCTGGAACGCAAGAGGGAGAGATACATGATTATATACACCTGGAAAATCCTAGAGGGACTAGTACCGAACTTGCACACGAAAATCACTCACAACGAAAGCAAAAGACTTGGCAGACGATGCACCATCCCCCCAATGAAAAGCAGGGGTGTCACTAGCACGTTAAGAGACCATACAATAAGTGTCAGTGGCCAGAGACTGTTCAACTGCCTCCCAGCATACATAAGGGATTTTAACAATAGACCCCTGGCTGTCTTCAAGCTGGCACTGGACAAACACTTAAAGTCGGTACCTGACCAGCTGGGCTGTGGCTCGTACATTGGATTGTGTGCAGCCAGCAGCAACAGCCTGGTTGATCAGGCTCTGATCCACCATGAGGCCTGGTCACAGACCGGAACTCTCTCCAGGTAAACTCCAGGCAATATAAAAATCCACCGTATGTGATCTTTCACAAATATGTTTAAAAAAATAACAACACTGCGACTAGCCAAGGACTTGAACTCATGCTGCTTTGGCCTGCCTCATGGTGGGCGAAAACTCATGACGCCTTAATCCACTGGACAAAGCAAGCCAAAGCAGCATGGGTTCGAGTCCTTGGCTAGTTGCAGTGTTGTTATTGGTCAATACCACTTGTCCGTGGGCACAATAATGTTTGAAAAAATATATAAAAATTGGAATAGTGCATGAAAATGTCCTTTTAGTACATTCTATTAAATTTTTAACAAACTTTTTCATTTGTATAAACAAAAAATACATGGAGGAGCTTCATATTATTATTATTATAATCCAGGGGGAAGCACTAAACCCATAAGATTATGCAGCGCCTGTAGGGGGAAATGTGGAAAGTATTCAGGCTTAATTCAGGGAACTGGAGCACAGATCCAATTCCCTAGATCAAGAGCCCCTCACCAACATCAAAGAACCTTCCTTGAGGGGAGGAGCTTCATAAGAAAGCTGATTCTATTCTCCCAAAATTTTGAAAGCCTCCAGCACCAAGGCACTCAGGATCTTAATGACAACTCACACACTGAGTGTCTGTAGTTCAATCTCCGGTATGGGTGGGAATACAGTGGACCCCCGGTTAACGAACTTTTTTCATTCCAGTAGTATGTTCAGGTGCCAGTACTGACCGAATTTTTTCCCATAAGGAATATTGTGAAGTAGATTAGTCCATTTCAGACCCCCAAACATACACGTACAAACGCACTTACATAAATACACTTACATAATTGGTCGCATTTGGAGGTGATCGTTAAGCGGGGGTCCACTGTATTGGGCGTGTTTCCTTACACCCGCTGTCCCTGTTCACCTAGCAGTAAGTAGGTATCTGGGTGTTAGTCGCTTACACCTGCTGTCACTGTTCACCTAGCAGTATGTAGGTACCTGATACCTTCGAAAAGTTTCGAGAGTTTATCTACTCTCTGAGCCCGGCCATGGGCCAGGCTCGTCTGGTGCTTGCCTGGTCAACCAGGCTGTTTGCTAGTCACCTTACACCTGCTGTCCCTGTTCACCTAGTAGTAAATAGGTACCTGGGTGTTAGGTGACTGATGTGGGTGGCATCCTGGGGGACAAGACAGAAATAAGACAGAAATAAGACAGACAGTCCTCAAAGACACACTGACTTTCTTGGGTTATCCTGGGTGGCTAACTCTCTTTACCCTTCGTTATCCTGGCTGGCTATCCCTCCCCAGTTAACCTGGCTGGCTAACCTTGCCCTGGGTTACTGTGGCTGGCTAACCGTACCCTGGGTTATCCTGGCTGGCTAACCCTCCCCTGGGTTATCCTGGCTGGCTAACCCTCCCCTGGGTTATCCTGGCTGGCTAACCCTCCCCTGGGTTATCCTGGCTGGCTAACCATCCTCAAATTAAAAATCCCAACTTATCTTATCTTACCACCACAAAGTCTCCGACAAACTCGAGGGTACAGTGAGCAATACAGCCGTACTGTACCATGTACCCGGCCACTCCCAGCCACTTGCCGAAGAAGCGGTAAGCGCTCATCCGCACGGTGCTGTGTCTGCATCTGCCTCACATCCCCAGTACTGAAATATCGAACTCTGTCAGCTCTGGGGTAGTACAGTGATGAATTAATACTAGTATAATAATTAATGCTGGTACGTTAATGTACAGTACTTAATACTGGTACAATAATTAATGTTGGTACAATAATGTACAGTACTTAATACTGGTTCAATATTGTATAAAGAAGCTTAACAAAACAGCTCACTGTATATAGAAGAGCTTCATCAGAAAGCTCACTCACTGCATATACACAGCAAATAATTTCACATCGTCGAAAATCTGACATTACATACTTAAATTATTGAGAGACATTTAGCGTCATTTCCCAGTGAGACATGCATGTCCATGCTGGGGTGACAGTGTGTCCAGTGTCTCCTGGGTCGCTGTACCGTGTCCTCCGTCCTTATTTATGTCGGAGGCATTGCAACGCCCGTACCCTGCAATATAGTGAAGATATTAATAAGCGCCAATGATACCAGACAAAATGTTACTATGTATTCAGAATAATGGAAAGTCACAATATCGTGGCTGGAACAATACACAACTAACCCACAAAGCCACAATACTAAGGCTAACCCTCCCCAGGTTAAAAATCCCAACAAATTTTATCTTAATCTCTTATACAGTGCCATACACACAATAAACTTGCATACAGGGGGACTAAAATTCTCATGATAACGTTTGGGTCCGACTAGGAATATTAACTAGTCTGTGTGACTAATTAATAGTACGAATCGGACCGAAATGTTTTAACCCTTTGAGGGTCGACAGGTCCTCTCAGAGATTTGTTCTCAGGGTTGCCAAAATTTCCAAAAAAAAAAAAATTATATTTTTCTATATGAAAAGATAGAGAATCTTTTCCCGATCAGAATGACACCAAAAGTATGAAATTTGATGGAAAACTTACAGAATTACGCTCTCTCGAAGTTAGCTGTCTCGACGATGTTTACGCATCGGTGAATTTGCCCACTTTGAGCCCTATTTTCGGCCAATTCCAGTGTACTAGTCGACAAAAATCATAAATATTTCGCTAGAACTCCGTTTTTTCTATCGAATGAGTACAAGAAACCACCCATTTACCGATTTCAACTATCCAATAAAGTTTACCTGGAGAGAGTTCCGGGGGTCAACGCCCACGCGGCCCGGTCTGTGACCAGGCCTCTTGGTGGATCAGAGCCTGATCAACCAGGCTGTTACTGTTGGCTGCACGCAAACCAACGTACGAGCCACAGCCTGGCTGGTCAGGAACCGACTTTAGGTGCTTGTCCAGTGGTCAGAATTTAGCAATTTTGTCAATTTCACACAAATTTCAAAAGATGCCAATTTCCAAATAGGGTTCAGAATAAACAAGACAGACATTCCTGGCACTAAAATAACATTTCCTCTGTTCATTAGTCACGTCTCAAGGCCCCTCTTATATTTCTTTTTCTTTCCACTTTGAATTTTTATTCTTACAAAAAAATAGAAGATTTACTGTTATGCAGACTACTGCATTAGTGTAGAAATGGTATAAATAATATCAGCGCACTTGTGAAAGGATATTAGACTCACCAGTTGACATGTATTGGACGCCTGGCATGATTTGTTTGCTTTTGAACTTTGGTAAAAATCGAACATTTCTGTTACTTTGAGGTCAGTTTCAAGGTACTTTTCATTGTGAAACCAATCAAACTCATCTCAATTTCTGTAATATGTCTTCCATTCTATAAAATGAGACCAGGAAAACTAGAATACAACCATAAATACCATACGAAAATACTGTGCATAGTCGCTGTTTTAGTCCCAAAACACTGTTTAAGTTTTTTTTTCTCATTACGCACTGTGTGCTGCAGGTTTTTTGTTTATACTGCGCACACTGACCACATAGACCCATTCTTTCATATGTAGGCCTACCAGCTTTCTCTCACTAGATTTGAGGGCGCTAGAATTTATGCGTACTAGTGCGTCAAAAACCCTGGCGCGTAAGCCGTACTAGTACGGCTGAAACCCCGAAAGGGTTAAGTTTCATTCTCCCACGAGCGTTTTTTTTGTGTGTGTATTGTTCCAGTCACGGAATTGTGACTCTTCATTTTTTCGTGGTTCTCCGACCAACAAAGCAAATCTGAAAAGACTGAAAATTATTGAAAATAAGATGTAAGTAAGTCAGTATTAGTTTTAGTTACATTTAGTTTTAATTAGGTTTAATTAGTTACTTATAGTTAGTCACTTTAAGTTAGTTTTAATTAGTTTTAGTTTTAATTATTTTTAGGTAGTTTTAATAAGTTTTAATTTCAATTAGTTTAAGTTAGCTAGTTTAATTAAAGTTTATTTAGTTAGAGGAACATATAAATACAGTTATAATACACAGGATAACACATAAAAATAGTCAGTCGAAGCGACTTATTTCCATTGGGGTCGTTGAGTGAGGTTTACAATAGACGCGTGTCCAGGACACGTAGGCCAGGACACGCGTGAGACTGGACACGCTGAAAGAGAATAAAACAAATAAAACATGTTTAAGCCAGGCAAGCCAGTCAGTGTGGCTTATTAAGGTCCCCCCCCCCCAGGATGCCACCCACAACACCTACGTACCTATTTACTACAAGGTGGTGGTTATACAGCCCCTGGGGTATGGAAGGTCATCAGAAATGGGAGATGGAAGGTCATACCGTCTCCAATTCCTCGGATCAAGATCCCTCGCGTATCGTTACCTCCTCGGGAGACTTTGACGTCCAAAATAAATTCCCTTTTTTTCCACCTTTTAAACCAAAAATTTGCCACAAAAAAACCATAACAACATTACACGAAAAAATCCATTACAAAAAGTCCAATAAACTTACAATATTTAAATTAAAAAGGGGTTTAAAACCCTTAATTTCTTTTTTCTCCTGAAAAATTAAGGTCAGATGTCTTTATTTACGTTGGGTTGTAGGGCTGCCGGTGCTGGAGGAGCCGTATGACCGTTATTTAGGTTTCCATTCATAAATTTACATATTTACGGGAAATGTTTAACCTTTAGAGGATTATAGAGTTACTGGTGAATGAAGGAAGAGTCAGGTTTGATCTGAGGACAAGAGATACAGCTCAGTTTAGTTTTATAAAGGCTTTCACCGGTATTAAAGTTGTTCTCCTAAGTGAACCCACCGTGAGTCCGAGTTCGTTAAGGGTCCTGAGAGTGGTCCTGGTGATGGTGCTTCAGTCCCCTCGGTCACCATCTTAATAGTGTCCTGGTGATGGTGCTTCATTCCCCTCGGTCACCATCTTAATAGTGTCCTGGTGATGGTGCTTCAGTCCCCTCGGTCACCATCTTAATAGTGTCCTGGTGATGGTGCTTCAGTCCCCTCGGTCACCATCTTAATAGTGTCCTGGTGATGGTGCTTCAGTCCCCTCGGTCACCATCTTAATAGTGTCCTGGTGATGGTGCTTCAGTCCCCTCGGTCACCATCTTAATAGTGTCCTGGTGATGGTGCTTCAGTCCCCTCGGTCACCATCTTAATAGTGTCCTGGTGATGGTGCTTCAGTCCCCTCGGTCACCATCTTAATAGTGTCCTGGTGATGGTGCTTCAGTCCCCTCGGTCACCATCTTAATAGTGTCCTGGTGATGGTGCTTCAGTCCCCTCGGTCACCATCTTAATAGTGTCCTGGTGATGGTGCTTCAGTCCCCTCGGTCACCATCTTAATAGTGTCCTGGTGATGGTGCTTCAGTCCCCTCGGTCACCATCTTAATAGTGTCCTGGTGATGGTGCTTCAGTCCCCTCGGTCACCATCTTAATAGTGTCCTGGTGATGGTGCTTCAGTCCCCTCGGTCACCATCTTAATAGTGTCCTGGTGATGGTGCTTCAGTCCCCTCGGTCACCATCTTAATAGTGTCCTGGTGATGGTGCTTCAGTCCCCTCGGTCACCATCTTAATAGTGTCCTGGTGATGGTGCTTCAGTCCCCTCGGTCACCATCTTAATAGTGTCCTGGTGATGGTGCTTCAGTCCCCTCGGTCACCATCTTAATAGTGTCCTGGTGATGGTGCTTCAGTCCCCTCGGTCACCATCTTAATAGTGTCCTGGTGATGGTGCTTCAGTCCCCTCGGTCACCATCTTAATAGTGTCCTGGTGATGGTGCTTCAGTCCCCTCGGTCACCATCTTAATAGTGTCCTGGTGATGGTGCTTCAGTCCCCTCGGTCACCATCTTAATAGTGTCCTGGTGATGGTGCTTCAGTCCCCTCGGTCGCCATCTTAATAGTGTCCTGGTGATGGTGCTTCAGTCCCCTCGGTCGCCATCTTAATAGTGTCCTGGTGATGGTGCTTCAGTCCCCTCGGTCGCCATCTTAATAGTGTCCTGGTGATGGTGCTTCAGTCCCCTCGGTCACCATCTTAATAGTGTCCTGGTGATGGTGCTTCAGTCCCCTCGGTCACCATCTTAATAGTGTCCTGGTGATGGTGCTTCAGTCCCCTCGGTCACCAACTTAATAGTGTCCTGGTGATGGTGCTTCAGTCCCCTCGGTCACCATCTTAATAGTGTCCTGGTGATGGTGCTTCAGTCCCCTCGGTCACCATCTTAATAGTGTCCTGGTGATGGTGCTTCAGTCCCCTAGGTCACCATCTTAATAGTGTCCTGGTGATGGTGCTTCAGTCCCCTCGGTCACCATCTTAATAGTGTCCTGGTGATGGTGCTTCAGTCCCCTCGGTCACCATCTTAATAGTGTCCTGGTGATGGTGCTTCAGTCCCCTCGGTCACCATCTTAATAGTGTCCTGGTGATGGTGCTTCAGTCCCCTCGGTCACCATCTTAATAGTGTCCTGGTGATGGTGCTTCAGTCCACTCTTAATAGGTCACCATCTTAATAGTGTCCTGGTGATGGTGCTTCAGTCCCCTCGGTCACCATCTTAATAGTGTCCTGGTGATGGTGCTTCAGTCCCCTCGGTCACCATCTTAATAGTGTCCTGGTGATGGTGCTTCAGTCCCCTCGGTCACCATCTTAATAGTGTCCTGGTGATGGTGCTTCAGTCCCCTCGGTCACCATCTTAATAGTGTCCTGGTGATGGTGCTTCAGTCCCCTCGGTCACCATCTTAATAGTGTCCTGGTGATGGTGCTTCAGTCCCCTCGGTCACCATCTTAATAGTGTCCTGGTGATGGTGCTTCAGTCCCCTCGGTCACCATCTTAATAGTGTCCTGGTGATGGTGCTTCAGTCCCCTCGGTCACCATCTTAATAGTGTCCTGGTGATGGTGCTTCAGTCCCCTCGGTCACCATCTTAATAGTGTCCTGGTGATGGTGCTTCAGTCCCCTCGGTCACCATCTTAATAGTGTCCTGGTGATGGTGCTTCAGTCCCCTCGGTCACCATCTTAATAGTGTCCTGGTGATGGTGCTTCAGTCCCCTCGGTCACCATCTTAATAGTGTCCTGGTGATGGTGCTTCAGTCCCCTCGGTCACCATCTTAATAGTGTCCTGGTGATGGTGCTTCAGTCCCCTCGGTCACCATCTTAATAGTGTCCTGGTGATGGTGCTTCAGTCCCCTCGGTCACCATCTTAATAGTGTCCTGGTGATGGTGCTTCAGTCCCCTCGGTCACCATCTTAATAGTGTCCTGGTGATGGTGCTTCAGTCCCCTCGGTCACCATCTTAATAGTGTCCTGGTGATGGTGCTTCAGTCCCCTCGGTCACCATCTTAATAGTGTCCTGGTGATGGTGCTTCAGTCCCCTCGGTCACCATCTTAATAGTGTCCTGGTGATGGTGCTTCAGTCCCCTCGGTCACCATCTTAATAGTGTCCTGGTGATGGTGCTTCAGTCCCCTCGGTCACCATCTTAATAGTGTCCTGGTGATGGTGCTTCAGTCCCCTCGGTCACCATCTTAATAGTGTCCTGGTGATGGTGCTTCAGTCCCCTCGGTCACCATCTTAATAGTGTCCTGGTGATGGTGCTTCAGTCCCCTCGGTCACCATCTTAATAGTGTCCTGGTGATGGTGCTTCAGTCCCCTCGGTCACCATCTTAATAGTGTCCTGGTGATGGTGCTTCAGTCCCCTCGGTCACCATCTTAATAGTGTCCTGGTGATGGTGCTTCAGTCCCCTCGGTCACCATCTTAATAGTGTCCTGGTGATGGTGCTTCAGTCCCCTCGGTCACCATCTTAATAGTGTCCTGGTGATGGTGCTTCAGTCCCCTCGGTCACCATCTTAATAGTGTCCTGGTGATGGTGCTTCAGTCCCCTCGGTCACCATCTTAATAGTGTCCTGGTGATGGTGCTTCAGTCCCCTCGGTCACCATCTTAATAGTGTCCTGGTGATGGTGCTTCAGTCCCCTCGGTCACCATCTTAATAGTGTCCTGGTGATGGTGCTTCAGTCCCCTCGGTCACCATCTTAATAGTGTCCTGGTGATGGTGCTTCAGTCCTCTCGGTCACCATCTTAATAGTGTCCTGGTGATGGTGCTTCAGTCCCCTCGGTCACCATCTTAATAGTGTCCTGGTGATGGTGCTTCAGTCCCCTCGGTCACCATCTTAATAGTGTCATGGTGATGGTGCTTCAGTCCCCTCGGTCACCATCATAATAGTGTCCTGGTGATGGTGCTTCAGTCCCCTCGGTCACCATCTTAATAGTGTCCTGGTGATGGTGCTTCAGTCCTCTCGGTCACCATCTAAATAGTGTCCTGGTGATGGTGCTTCAGTCCCCTCGGTCACCGTTTTATAGTGTCCTGGTGATGGTGCTTCAGTCCCCTCGGTCACCATCTTAATAGTGTCCTGGTGATGGTGCTTCAGTCCCCTCGGTCACCATCTTAATAGTGTCCTGGTGATGGTGCTTCAGTCCCCTCGGTCACCATCTTAATAGTGTCCTGGTGATGGTGCTTCAGTCCCCTCGGTCACCATCTTAATAGTGTCCTGGTGATGGTGCTTCAGTCCCCTTGGTCACCATCTTAATAGTGTCCTGGTGATGGTGCTTCAGTCCCCTCGGTCACCATCTTAATAGTGTCCTGGTGATGGTGCTTCAGTCCTCTCTGTCACCATCTTAATAGTGTAATGGTGATGGTGCTTCAGTCCCCTCGGTCACCATCTTAATAGTGTCCTGGTGATGGTGCTTCAGTCCCCTCGGTCACCATCTTAATAGTGTCATGGTGATGGTGCTTCAGTCCCCTCGGTCACCATCTTAATAGTGTCCTGGTGATGGTGCTTCAGTCCCCTCGGTCACCATCTTAATAGTGTCCTGGTGATGGTGCTTCAGTCCCCTCGGTCACCATCTTAATAGTGTCCTGGTGATGGTGCTTCAGTCCCCTCGGTTACCATCTTAATAGTGTCCTGGTGATGGTGCTTCAGTCCCCTCGGTCACCATCTTAATAGTGTCCTGGTGATGGTGCTTCAGTCCCCTCGGTCACCATCTTAATACTGTCCTGGTGATGGTGCTTCAGTCCCCTCGGTCACCATCTTAATAGTGTCCTGGTGATGGTGCTTCAGTCCCCTCGGTCACCATCTTAATAGTGTCCTGGTGATGGTGCTTCAGTCCCCTCGGTCACCATCTTAATAGTGTCCTGGTGATGGTGCTTCAGTCCCCTCGGTCACCATCTTAATAGTGTCCTGGTGATGGTGCTTCAGTCCCCTCGGTCACCATCTTAATAGTGTCCTGGTGATGGTGCTTCAGTCCCCTCGGTCACCATCTTAATAGTGTCCTGGTGATGGTGCTTCAGTCCCCTCGGTCACCATCTTAATAGTGTCCTGGTGATGGTGCTTCAGTCCCCTCGGTCACCATCTTAATAGTGTCCTGGTGATGGTGCTTCAGTCCCCTCGGTCACCATCTTAATAGTGTCCTGGTGATGGTGCTTCAGTCCCCTCGGTCACCATCTTAATAGTGTCCTGGTGATGGTGCTTCAGTCCCCTCGGTCACCATCTTAATAGTGTCCTGGTGATGGTGCTTCAGTCCCCTCGGTCACCATCTTAATAGTGTCCTGGTGATGGTGCTTCAGTCCCCTCGGTCACCATCTTAATAGTGTCCTGGTGATGGTGCTTCAGTCCTCTCGGTCACCATCTAAATAGTGTCCTGGTGATGGTGCTTCAGTCCCCTCGGTCACCATCTTAATAGTGTCCTGGTGATGGTGCTTCAGTCCCCTCGGTCACCATCTTAATAGTGTCATGGTGATGGTGCTTCAGTCCCCTCGGTCACCATCTTAATAGTGTCCTGGTGATGGTGCTTCAGTCCCCTCGGTCACCATCTTAATAGTGTCCTGGTGATGGTGCTTCAGTCCCCTCGGTCACCATCTTAATAGTGTCCTGGTGATGGTGCTTCAGTCCCCTCGGTCACCATCTTAATAGTGTCCTGGTGATGGTGCTTCAGTCCCCTCGGTCACCATCTTAATAGTGTCCTGGTGATGGTGCTTCAGTCCCCTCGGTCACCATCTTAATAGTGTCCTGGTGATGGTGCTTCAGTCCCCTCGGTCACCATCTTAATAGTGTCCTGGTGATGGTGCTTCAGTCTCCTCGGTCACCATCTTAATAGTGTCCTGGTGATGGTGCTTCAGTCCCCTCGGTCACCATCTTAATAGTGTCCTGGTGATGGTGCTTCAGTCCCCTCGGTCACCATCTTAATAGTGTCCTGGTGATGGTGATTCAGTCCCCTCGGTCACCATCTTAATAGTGTCCTGGTGATGGTGCTTCAGTCCCCTCGGTCATCATCTTAATAGTGTCCTGGTGATGGTGCTTCAGTCCCCTCGGTCACCATCTTAATAGTGTCCTGGTGATGGTGCTTCAGTCTCCTCGGTCACCATCTTAATAGTGTCCTGGTGATGGTGCTTCAGTCCCCTCGGTCACCATCTTAATAGTGTCCTGGTGATGGTGCTTCAGTCCCCTCGGTCACCATCTTAATAGTGTCCTGGTGATGGTGCTTCAGTCCCCTCGGTCACCATCTTAATAGTGTCCTGGTGATGGTGCTTCAGTCCCCTCGGTCACCATCTTAATAGTGTCCTGGTGATGGTGCTTCAGTCCCCTCGGTCACCATCTTAATAGTGTCCTGGTATAAGTGTACTTATGTGTACTTGTGCCTAAATAAACTCACTTCAGTACATACTTAAGATGGCTCGTGGCCTGGAAGGAAAAGATCTCGCTTTACACGCTGAGCGTCCGGGTTCGATTCCCGGCGGGGTGGAAACATTGAGCGTGTTTCCTTACCTTGTTGTTCCTGTTTAACTATCAGTAAAATTGGTCGACTGGTGTGGGTCGCATCCTGGGTGTTACTGGACTGGTGTGGGTCACATCCTGGGTGTTAGTGGACTTGTGTGGGTCACATCCTGGGTGTTAGTGGACTGGCGTGGGTCGCATCCTAGGTGTTACTGAACTGGTGTGGGTCACATCCAGGGTGTTAGTGGACTGGTGTGGGTCACATCCTGGGTGTTAGTGGACTGGTGTGGGTCACATTCTGGGTGTTAGTGGACTGGTGTGGGTCGCATCCTGGGTGTTACTACTGGACTGGTGTGGGTCACATCCTGGGTATTAGTGGACTGGTGTGGGTCACATCCTGGGTGTTAGTGGACTGGTGTGGGTCACATCCTGGGTGTTAGTGGACTGGTGTGGGTCACATCCAGGGTGTTAGTGGACTGGTGTGGGTCACATCCTGGGTGTTAGTGGACTGGTGTGGGTCACATTCTGGGTGTTAGTGGACTGGTGTGGGTCGCATCCTGGGTGTTACTACTGGACTGGTGTGGGTCACATCCTGGGTATTAGTGGACTGGTGTGGGTCACATCCTGGGTGTTAGTGGACTGGTGTGGGTCACATCCTGGGTGTTAGTGGACTGGTGTGGGTCACATCCAGGGTGTTAGTGGACTGGTGTGGGTCACATCCTGGGTGTTAGTGGACTGGTGTGGGTCACATTCTGGGTGTTAGTGGACTGGTGTGGGTCGCATCCTGGGTGTTACTACTGGACTGGTGTGGGTCACATCCTGGGTATTAGTGGACTGGTGTGGGTCATATCCTGGGTGTTAGTGGACTAGGTATACAAGTACATGTACAAGGTATACAAGTACATGTACAAGGTATACAAGTACATGTACAAGGTATACAAGTACATGTACAAGGTATACAAGTACATGTACAAGGTATACAGACCATAGCTGACATCAGTGACATACTACTATACAGAAAGCCGCTTGTTATGCTGAGCTTTTCCCGTAAATTAGGTCAGTTTTGTCCCAGGATGCGACCCACACCAGTCCACTAACACCCAGGATGCGACCCACACCAGTCCACTAACACCCAGGATGTGACCCACACCAGTCCACTAACACCCAGGATGTGACCCACACCAGTCCACTAACACCCAGGATGCGACCCACACCAGTCCACTAACACCCAGGATGCGACCCACACCAGTCCACTAACACCCAGGATGCGACCCACACCAGTCCACTAACACCCAGGATGCGACCCACACCAGTCCACTAACACCCAGGATGCGACCCACACCAGTCCACTAACACCCAGGATGTGACCCACACCAGTCCACTAACACCCAGGATGCGACCCACACCAGTCCACTAACACCCAGGATGCGACCCACACCAGTCCACTAACACCCAGGATGCGACCCACACCAGTCCACTAACACCCAGGATGTGACCCACACCAGTCCACTAACACCCAGGATGTGACCCACACCAGTCCACTAACACCCAGGATGCGACCCACACCAGTCCACTAACACCCAGGCACCTACTTACCTGCTAGGTGAACATAGACAGCAGATGTCTTAAGGGCACACGTCCTAATGTTTCCAGCCGTACCGGAAATCGAACCAAGGACCCCAGTGCGTGAACTGAGTGCGCTAGCATTTCCACAGCTTAAACCTCCTGGGCTAGTAATTTGCCCTGATCGTAAACGCTGGAGAGTGTGATTGCACTGCAGGAGGCCTACTGGTCCATACAAGGGGAGTCAGGGTCGCAAAATGAGGCCAGTGGAAAGTTAATTATTTTTTTCACATTGTGGCAGTGAAAGAGATTATTAGAGATGAGACAGTTGTTGAAATAGTTGAAGAGAGAGAGAGAGAGAGAGAGAGAGAGAGAGAGAGAGAGAGAGAGAGAGAGAGAGAGAGAGAGAGAGAGAGAGAGAGAGAGAACTAATTTTTTGAGACAGCGATTGGCCAGTACGAGATTTTCTGTATATATCCAGTGGGATTTAGTTGGTTGTTTCTCTGGTTAATTCGATGTCTCTAATTCACCAAATTCATTTAATTGTGGTTGTAGGGGTCGAGTCATAGCTCCTGGCCCCGCCTCTTCACTGGTCGCTACTAGGTCACTCTTCCTGCTCCATGAGCTTCATCATGCCTCTTCTTAAAGCTATGTATGGATCCTGCCTCCACTACATCACTACCCAGACTATTCCACTTCCTGACAACTCTGTGACTGAAGAAATACTTCCTAACATCCCTGTGACTCATCTGAGTCTTCAACTTCCAGTTGTGTCCCCTTGTTGCTGTGTCCCCTTGTTGGTGTGTCCCCTTGTTGCTGTGTCCCCTTGTTGCTGTGTCCCCTTGTTGCTGTGTCCCCTTGTTGCTGTGTCCCCTTGTTGCTGTGTCCCCTTGTTGCTGTGTCCCCTTGTTGCTGTGTCCCCTTGTTGCTGTGTCCCCTTGTTGCTGTGTCCCCTTGTTGCTGTGTCCCCTTGTTGCTGTGTCCCCTTGTTGCTGTGTCCCCTTGTTGCTGTGTCCCCTTGTTGCTGTGTCCCCTTGTTGCTGTGTCCCCTTGTTGTTGTGTCCCCTTGTTGTTGTGTCCCCTTGTTGTTGTGTCCCCTTGTTGCTGTGTCCCCTTGTTGCTGTGTCCCGTTGTTGCTGTGTCCCCTTGTTGCTGTGTCCCCTTGTTGCTGTGTCCCCTTGTTGCTGTGTGCCCTTGTTGCTGTGTCCCCTTGTTGCTGTGTCCCCTTGTTGTTGTGTCCCCTTGTTGTTGTGTCCCCTTGTTGCTGTGTCCCCTTGTTGCTGTGTCCCGTTGTTGCTGTGTCCCCTTGTTGCTGTGTCCCCTTGTTGCTGTGTCCCCTTGTTGCTGTGTCCCCTTGTTGTTGTGTACCCTTGTTGCTGTGTCCCCTTGTTGTTGTGTCACCTTGTTATTGTGTCCCCTTGTTGCTGTGTCCCCTTGTTGCTGTGTCCCCTTGTTGTTGTGTCACCTTGTTATTGTGTCCCCTTGTTGCTGTGTCCCCTTGTTGCTGTGTCCCCTTGTTGCTGTGTCCCCTTGTTGCTGTGTCCCCTTGTTGCTGTGTCCCCTTGTTGTTGTGTACCCTTGTTGCTGTGTCCCCTTGTTGTTGTGTCACCTTGTTATTGTGTCCCCTTGTTGCTGTGTCCCCTTGTTGCTGTGTCCCCTTGTTGTTGTGTCACCTTGTTATTGTGTCCCCTTGTTGCTGTGTCCCCTTGTTGCTGTGTCCCCTTGTTGTTGTGTCACCTTGTTATTGTGTCCCCTTGTTGCTGTGTCCCCTTGTTGCTGTGTCCCCTTGTTGCTGTGTCCCGTTGTTGCTGTGTCCCCTTGTTGCTGTGTCCCCTTGTTGCTGTGTCCCCTTGTTGCTGTGTGCCCTTGTTGCTGTGTCCCCTTGTTGCTGTGTCACATCTTTGGAACATCGTGTCTCTGTCCACTTTATTCCACGCAGTATTTTGAATGTCGTTATCCTGTCTCCCCTGACCCTCCTGTCCTCCATTGTCATCAAGCCGATTTCTCTGGATGATTGGATGCCTCTCTGGATGATTGGATGTCTCTCTGGATGATTGGATGTCTCTCTGGATGATTTGATGTCTCTCTGGATGATTTGATGTCTCTCTGGATGATTGGATGTCTCTGGATGATTGGATGTCTCTCTGGATGATTGGATGTCTCTCTGGATGATTTAATGTCTCTCTGGATGATTGGATATCTCTCTGGATGATTGGATGTCTCTCTGGATGATTGGATGTCTCTCTGGATGATTGGATGTCTCTCTGGATGATTGGATGTCTCTCTGGATGATTGGATGTCTCTCTGGATGATTGGTTGTCTCTCTGGATGATTGAATGTCTCTCTGGATGATTGGATGTCTCTCTGGATGATTGGATGTCTCTCTGGATGATTGGATGTCTCTCTGGATGATTGGATGTCTCTCTGGATGATTGGATGTCTCTCTGGATGATTGGATGTCTCTCTGGATAATTGGATGTCTCTTTGGACGATTGGATGTCTCTGTGGATGATTGGATGTCTCTCTGGATGATTGAATGTCTCTCTGGATGATTGGATGTCTCTATGGATGATTGGATGTCTCTATGGATGATTGGATGTCTCTCTGGATGATTGGATGTCTCTCTGGATGATTGGATGTCTCTCTGGATGATTGGATGTCTCATTGGATGATTGGATGTCTCTCTGGATGATTGGATGTCTCTCTGGATGATTAGATGTCTCTCTGGATGATTGGATGTCTCTGTGGATGATTGGATGTCTCTCTAGATGATTGGATGTCTCTCTGGATGATTGGATGTCTCTCTGGATGATTGGATGTCTCTCTGGATGATTGGATGTCTCTGTGGATAATTGGATGTCTCTCTGGATGATTGGATGTCTCTCTGGATGATTGGATGTCTCTCTGGATGATTGGATGTCTCTCTGGATGATTGGATGTCTCTGTGGATAATTGGATGTCTCTCTGGATGATTGGATGTCTCTCTGGATGATTGGATGTCTCTCTGGATGATTGGATGTCTCTCTGGATGATTGGATGTCTCTCTGGATGATTGGATGTCTCTCTGGATGATTGGATGTCTCTCTGGATGATTGAATGTCTCTCTGGATGGTTGGATGTCTCTCTGGATGATTGGATGTCTCTGTGGATAATTGGATGTCTCTCTGGATGATTGGATGTCTCTCTGGATGATTGGATGTCTCTCTGGATGATTGAATGTCTCTCTGGATGATTGGATGTCTCTCTGGATGATTGGATGTCTCTCTGGATGATTGGATGTCTCTCTGGATGATTGGATGTCTCTCTGGATGATTGAATGTCTCTCTGGATGATTGGATGTCTCTCTGGATGATTGGATGTCTCTCTGGATGATTGGATGTCTCTCTGGATGATTGAATGTCTCTCTGGATGATTGGATGTCTCTGTGGATAATTGGATGTCTCTCTGGATGATTGGATGTCTCTCTGGATGATTGGATGTCTCTCTGGATGATTGGATGTCTCTCTGGATGATTGGATGTCTCTCTGGATGATTGGATGTCTCTCTGGATGATTGGATGTCTCTCTGGATGATTGAATGTCTCTCTGGATGATTGGATGTCTCTCTGGATGATTGGATGTCTCTGTGGATAATTAATGTCTCTCTGGATGATTGGATGTCTCTCTGGATGATTGGATGTCTCTCTGGATGATTGAATGTCTCTCTGGATGATTGGATGTCTCTCTGGATGATTGGATGTCTCTCTGGATGATTGGATGTCTCTCTGGATGATTGGATGTCTCTCTGGATGATTGGATGTCTCTCTGGATGATTGGATGTCTCTCTGGATGATTGGATGTCTCTCTGGATGATTGGATGTCTCTCTGGATGATTGGATGTCTCTCTGGATGATTGGATGTCTCTCTGGATGATTGGATGTCTCTCTGGATGATTGGATGTCTCTCTGGATGATTAGATGTTTATTTCTGTAATGTAGCCCAGTGGTAACGCCTCTAGCTCACAACCGAAGCACCGGGGTTGTATCCTGGGGGCGGTAGGCATGTGTTAATGCACCTGCCGGCACTGTTCACCTAGCAGTAAATAGGTACCTGAATGTTAGTTGACTGTTGTGGGTGGCATCCTGGGTAGGGTGAGAAACAACGTACACATAACTCGACAGCTCTGTCCACTACCAGAGTGCAAAACATTTAACAAAGCTTTGTACAGCACGACTACGAGAGTATTACCTCCCTGGACGACACACTGTTCACAAGCTCTCTCCAAAGGACCACTCTCTCCAAAGGTCCACTCTCTCCAAAGGACCACTCTCTCCAAAGAACCACTCTCTCCAAAGAACCACTCTCTCCAAAGGACCACTCTCTCCAAAGAACCACTCTCTCCAAAGAACCACTCTCTCCAAAGAACCACTCTCTCCAAAGGACCACTCTCTCCAAAGATCCACTCTCTCCAAAGGACCACTCTCTCCAAAGAACCACTCTCTCCAAAGGACCACTCTCTCCAAAGGACCACTCTCTCCAAAGGTCCACTCTCTCCAAAGGACCACTATCTCCAAAGGTCCACTCTCTCCAAAGGTCCACTATCTCCAAAGATCCACTCTCTCCAAAGGTCCACCCTCTCCAAAGGTCCACTCTCTCCTAAGGTCCACCCTCTCCAAAGGACCACTCTTTCCAAAGGTCCACTCTCTCCAAAGGTCCACTCTCTCCAAAGGACCACTCTCTCCAAAGGTCCACTCTCTCCAAAGGTCCACTCTCTCCAAAGGTCCACTCTCTCCAAAGGACCACTCTCTCCAAAGGTCCACTCTCTCCAAAGGACCACTCTCTCCAAAGGTCCACTCTCTCCAAAGGACCACTCTCTCCAAAGGTCCACTATCTCCAAAGATCCACTCTCTCCAAAGGTCCACCCTCTCCAAAGGACCACTCTCTCCAAAGGTCCACTCTCTCCAAAGATCCACTCTCTCCAAAGGACCACTCTCTCCAAAGGACCACTCTCTCCAAAGGACCACTCTCTCCAAAGGACCACTCTCTCCAAAGGTCCACTCTCTCCAAAGGTCCACTCTCTCCAAAGGACCACTCTCTCCAAAGGACCACTCTCTCCAATGATCCACTCTCTCCAAAGGACCACTCTCTCCAAAGGACCACTCTCTCCAATGATCCACTCTCTCCAAAGGACCACTCTCTCCAATGATCCACTCTCTCCAAAGGACCACTCTCTCCAAAGGACCACTCTCTCCAATGATCCACTCTCTCCAAAGGACCACTCTCTCCAAAGGACCACTCTCTCCAATGATCCACTCTCTCCAAAGAACCACTCTCTCCAAAGGACCACTCTCTCCAAAGGACCACTCTCTCCAATGATCCACTCTCTCCAAAGAACCACTCTCTCCAAAGGACCACTCTCTCCAAAGGACCACTCTCTCCAAAGGACCACTCTCTCCAAAGGACCACTCTCTCCAAAGGACCACTCTCTCCAAAGGACCACTCTCTCCAAAGAACCACTCTCTCCAAAGATCCACTCTCTCCAAAGGACCACTCTCTCCAAAGGACCACTCTCTCCAAAGGACCACTCTCTCCAAAGGACCACTCTCTCCAATGATCCACTCTCTCCAAAGGACCACTCTCTCCAAAGGTCCACTCTCTCCAAAGGTCCACTCTCTCCAAAGGTCCACTCTCTCCAATGAACCACTCTCTCCAAAGGACCACTCTCTCCAAAGAACCACTCTCTCCAAAGGACCAC
>NC_091383.1:1857500-1977500 GCF_038502225.1 Cherax quadricarinatus
CTCTGCTTGTCTGTTGTCTGTCTGGTGTACCTATCTTGTAGCTGACAGCTCAGAACCAAGCAGCCATACCCTGAGTTCTTATCTGCTTGTCTGCTGTCTGTCTGGTCTACCTATCTTGTAGCTGACAGCTCAGAACCAAGCAGCCATACCCTGGGTTCTTCTGTGCTGTCTAATTTCCCTCTGGGCTGTAAGCAGAATGATTATAGCCAGGGTTAATACTCACCCTCCTGACATATATTAGTCAAATATCGCAGGTATGTCACCTGGAAGTCGTGGGCGGCCCTTGACTGTGTGTTGGGCGTGGTCCCGCCCATGACGGCGTTCAGTGGTTAGTCTTGTTTTGCTGCCAAAATGCTAAAACAAATGGTTTGATGAAGACTTACCTGGGTGTGTGTAGCGTACTCATAAAACGCCGGTATTGATGGCTTAATTGAAGATTAACGTCAGACGTCTGCACTTCTGCCGGCTGCCTGGCTCATTGAACGTCGACTGGCGTCCATCACTTGTCAACAAGTTCGACTTGTGAACTATATATCTGTGGATAATGTCCACAGTAAGGAGAAAGGTCTCCATATGTCGGTGAATGAGCAACGCGGAGGATATTTCTGCCACAGTATTTATTCACCCGCTAAATTGTCTAATTATTCATGGCAGGAAGAGTATCTGGCACTCGTGTGCACAGGTAACTTAGGTGTTTCTTATCTCTTTGTGATGTAGTTCAGCTGGGCTTGTGATGTAGTTCAGCTGGGCTTGTGAGGTCTCTGGGGAGACCTAATTTAACCAATTATATGGTCACACCTTGCCTTGACAAACGTCTGTAGCCACGCCCACGTCTGAGGTCTTTTGTTCTGGACGGCGTCAGACCTAGGCGTCAGGTCGTACACGTGGTTGTGGAGGGTGCTTGGACCACCATAAAAGCCCAAGGAAGAGCATGATCAGGAGATTCGAGCGGAGCTGCTGCTGGGGTGCAGAGCTCCTGAGCAGAGACTTCGAGCGGAGCTGCTGCTGGGGTGCAGGGCTCGGGAGAAGGCTGCTGAAGTCTCTGGAGGAGACTGTTGGAGACATTGGGCAGAGTACTGGCTTGGCGCAGTACTCGTGCTGTGTAGGTCTTGGGACCTGTGGCTTAGTTCCTGTAGTGAACTGTCCTCTGAACTATATTGTAAGTTATATTCATTTTGGTCAAGTTGATTGTGTTCCCTGTCTCACTGCTTATGTGTACCATCCCATTTATCTAAACCACAATGATGTTCTGTTCCCAAATATATTATTGTACAAAGACTTAATAATAAACTGTGTTTGAGTAGAATAGTAATATTCACTGTCCCTATACCTACCTACCTCCGCTAATCATCTCACTCCTCCCACCTCGCCTGCCTCTCCCCTGCCTACATAATCCCTTACTCCCATAGAGAAGGGGGATGTGATGTTATCAGTAACACGGACTAGTACTCACTCTTAATTCACCGACCAGCTGACCCGAGATTCCCAATGGGTGGTCCACTACACACGCGGCTGTCCAGAGCTCTCGCTCCCCGGACCTGTCACCAACAACCTCTTTGCCCCGCTGTTCCCTGGGCTTATATCGTAGTCAAAGTACCCCCTCCCCAATGGTGTATGTACCACGTGTTACGACCTGACACCGAGGTCTGACGCCGTTAAAAACAAAAGACCTCAGACGTGGGCGTGGCTACAGACGTTTGCCAAGGCAAAGTGTGACCATATAATTGGTTAAATTAGGTCTCCCCAGAGACCTCACAAGCCCAGCTGAACTACATCACATCTTCCACAGTTCTTCCTGGGGATTGTCTGTGCACGTATGTACACGAACATGGCCACGAAGGTTTCTGCATTCAAACGTGGTGTGGCTCGGCCACAAGTTAAACTGGTCAAAGTTAAACTGCAGTCTGCCTTTTGCATCCTCTCACACCGCTATTTGAAGGCGAGTTTCTGCTGATCTAAGATCTACAGGCATTAGGTGTCAGATCTGATGACTCGGCAAATGTGGATTACTTGAGTCCAAGGTGTAGGTTATTGGGCATAATGACCACACTTATATTATCAGGATCAAGGCACATGTCCTCAAATTTTTAATAATCTGGGGAAACAAAACTTCCCCCAGACAAACACGTGTATGTAATAGCAGCAGCAGCAGCAGCAGCAGCAGCAGCAGCAGTAGTAGTAGTAGTAGTAGCAGTAGTAGTAGTAGTAGTAGTAGTAGTAGTAGTAGTAGTAGTAGTAGTAGTAGTAGTAGTAGTAGTAGTAGTAGTAGTAGTAGTAGTAGTAGTAGTAGTAGTAATAATAATAATAATAATAATAATAATAATAATAATAATAATAATTATAATCTTTATTTCCACAAGTACATGTACAAGGTATATAGGTCTAGGTGACATCAGTGACATACTACATAGAACGCCCCGTGTTATGCAGAGAACTTCGGTCAAATTTGCCCCAGGATGCCACCCACACCAATCGACTAACACCCAGGCACCTATTTCCCTGCTAGGTGAACATGGACAGCAGGTGTCTTAAGGAAACACATCCTAATGTTTCAACTCTTGCGGAAGTATTAACTACTAGCAGTGAGTGCTAGCAATCAATACTTCCACACTAGTACAGTAACTTCTCAGTTTACGAAAATAATCATTCAGAATTCTCTGTAGTGAGTATGATATCATTATTATACATGATTCAGCAGGTCCCAACATGTTTGTTAGTTAAGAAGTTACTGTCTAGTCTCTGCTGGACACGTATAAACGACCTGTGGCTAATTCCATTAGATTTAGATTTAGAAGGGATGTAGGAAAGTATTGGTTTGGAAATAGGGTAGTTGATGAGTGGAGCAGTCTACCTAGTTGGGTTATTGAGGCTAGGACTTTGGGTAGTTTTAAATATAGGTTGGATAAGTACATGAGTGAGATTGGTTGGATTTGAGTTATCATATGTTATTTCTTGGGTGGCATTGAAAATTGGGTTGGGCAAACGTTTTGTTAGTGGGATGGATTGTAAAGGACCTGCCAAGTATGGGCCAACAGGCCTGCTGCAGTGATCCCCCTTTCTTATGTTCTTATATTGTTATAATCTGATTCTCCAGAGTTAGGAAAGACATGGTAAAATAAATGGGTTTTCTGGTGTGTTTTAATTAACCCATATTTGCAAGACACAAGAATTTGCTTCGTCTCTGTTAGTGCAAGAAAGAGTAGGTTATGATCCTCTCGTGTCCACTTCTGCTCTACAGAGTGGGAACGTAGGGAGAGAGAGGGATCTTAGCTCCTTCGAGAGAGGTTCATCGTCCCCCTGAAAGGGGTCGTCGCCCCCTGGGTGGAGAAAATTTCTCTAAAAATAGAATAAATTGTCTTTTCTTTCGTTTTTTAATGATTGTATGTTTTCTGGGGTGAGGTTGGGGGGTGGGGGTTAAATACACGGGTTGTGATACGGGTGTATGAGAGGCGTATGTTGAATGGTGGATGTACTCACCTGATTGTGGTTGCAGGGGTCGATTCATAGCTCCTGGCCCCGCCTCTTCGCTGATTGCTACCTGTGCTCACCTGATTGTGGTTGCAGGGGTCGATTCATAGCTCCTGGCCCCGCCTCTTCTGATTGCACCTGTGCTCACCTGATTGTGGCAGGGGTCCATTCATAGGCCCCCGCCCCGCCTCTTCGCTGATTGCTGTGCTCACCTGATTGTGGTTGCAGGGGTCGATTCCATGCTGGCCCCGCCTCTTCCGATTGCCGTGCTCAACTTGATTGTGGTTGCAGGGGGTCGATTCATAGCTCCTGGCCCCCGCCTCTTCGCTGATTGCTACCTGTGCTCACCTGATTGTGGTTGCAGGGTCGATTCTAGCTCCTGGCCCCGCCTCTTCGCTGATTGCTACCTGTGCTCACCTGATTGTGGTTGCAGGGGTCGATTCATAGCTCCTGGCCCCGCCTCTTCGCTGATTGCTACCTGTGCTCACCTGATTGTGGTTGCAGGGGTCGATTCATAGCTCCTGGCCCCGCCTCTTCGCTGATTGCTACCTGTGCTCACCTGATTGTGGTTGCAGGGGTCGATACTCAGCTCCTGGTCCCGTATGGTTGTAGGATTGTGTATATGCACCAGGAAGCTTGTATAATACAACAACAACAAGAATAATAACCCACCACTAACAATATTAACAAGAGCAACAACAAGAATAACAACAACACTAACAAAAACAGTACTTGTTCGTTACATGTCTCTCGCCTCACCAATTTGTCTATATGAGAAAAGAACAAGGAAAAAACAAAGACTTTTTCTCTGTGTGTTTGTGAGGTTAGTCTGTCTTTGTCAGTCCATTAATTCTTCCAAACTGAAGTTAATATAACTCTCTCTCTCTCTCTCTCTCTCTCTCTCTCTCTCTCTCTCTCTCTCTCTCTCTCTCTCTCTCTCTCTCTCTCTCTCTCTCTCTCTCTCTCTCTCTCTCTCTCTCTCTCTCTCTCTCTCTCTCTCTCTCTCTATCTATCTATCTATCTATCTATCCATCTCATTCATTATGTGCGTGTGTGTATTCTTACCTATATGTGTTTGTAGGAGCCGCGTAACAGCTCCTGGTACCGCCTCTTCACTGGTGACTACTAGGTCCACTCTCTCCCTGCTCCATGAGCTTTATCATACCTCTTCTTAAAGCTGTGTATGGATCCTGCCTCCACTACATCACTACCCAGACTATTCCACTGCCTGACAACTCTGTGACTGAAGAAATACTTCCTAACATCCTTGTGATTCATCTGAGTCTTCAACTTCCAGTTGTGACCCCTAGTTGCTGTGTTCCCTTGTTGCTGTGTCCCCTTGTTGCTGTGTCCCCTTGTTGCTGTGTCCCCTTGTTGCTGTGTCCCCTTGTTGCTGTGTCCCCTTGTTGCTGTGTTCCCTTGTTATTGCGTCCCCTTGTTGATGTGTCCCCTTTTTGCTGTGTCCCCTTGTTGGTGTGTCCCCTTGTTGTTGTGTCCCCTTGTTGCTGTGTCCCCTTGTTGCTGTGTTATTGCGTCCCCTTGTCGATTTCCCTTAACCTCTGCTCGTAGGACATACCCCTTTGTTTCGGGACTAGTCTCGTTGCAAACCTTTGCACTGTGTGAGAGAGAGAGAGAGAGAGAGAGAGAGAGAGAGAGAGAGAGAGAGAGAGAGAGAGAGAGAGAGAGAGAGAGAGAGAGAGAGAGAGAGAGAGAGAGAGAGAGAGAGAGAGAGAGAGACAGAGAGAGAGAGAGACAGAGAGAGAGAGAGACAGAGACCTTCCTAGGCCTGATGGTTCGTACCGATGCCTCAGGCTGGCACCAACAGACAGCTTGCACCGCCCCGTTGCACTGTCTTTCTTCAAAGAAAATTAAGGCAGAACCAAATTAGCTTGAACGACGTTCGTCAAGCCTCGGGGAGATGAGAAATAGAGATGTTTCTCAGTATCTCTCCCTCGGCATCTCTCAGCATCTTTCACCTCAGCATCTCTCATCTCAGAATCCCCTCGTAGCATCTCTCCTGCATACCGCAGGCTCTAGATTCGAGGCACTGGAGCTGCTCCTCCCTTGGATCAAACACTCTGTGGCCTCTAATAATAACTAACACTATTTAAAAAATAGTGTTGATATAAACATTTATATTAATGGTAATATCAATATTAATGTTAATATTAATATCGATATTAATGTCAATATTAATATCGATATTAATGTCAATATTAATATCGATATTAATGTCAATATTAATATCGATATTAATGTCAATATTAATATCGATATTAATGTCAATATTAATATCGATATTAATGTCAATATTAATATCGATATTAATGTCAATATTAATATCGATATTAATATCAATATTAATGTCAATATTAATATCGATATTAATGTCAATATTAATATCGATATTAATGTCAATATTAATATCGATATTAATGTCAATATTAATATCGATATTAATGTCAATATTAATATCGATATTAATGTCAATATTAATATCAATATTAATATCAATATTAATGTCAATATTAATATCGATATTAATGTCAATATTAATATCGATATTAATGTCAATATTAATATCGATATTAATGTCAATATTAATATCGATATTAATGTCAATATTAATATCAATATTAATATCGATATTAATGTCAATATTAATATCGATATTAATGTCAATATTAATATCAATATTAATATCAATATTAATGTCAATATTAATATCGATATTAATGTCAATATTAATATCGATATTAATATTAAGATGCACTGGTAGTTTACATTAATCAGTATTTTAGGTATTAAAGTATTCTTGACTGGTGGTGTACAGGTGACCTGCAGCCTTAATGACCCTCGTGTAGTAGATAGACTTTAAACCCCATTAACCAACCAACCTTAATGACCCTCGTGTAGTAGATAGACTTTAAACCCCATTAACCAACCAACCTTAATGACCCTCGTGTAGTAGATAGACTTTAAACCCCATTAACCAACCAACCTTAATGACCCTCGTGTAGTAGATAGACTTTAAACCCCATTAACCAACCAACCTTAATGACCCTCGTGTAGTAGATAGACTTTAAACCCCATTAACCAACCAGCCTTAATGACCCTCGTGTAGTAGATAGACTTTAAACCCCATTAACCAACCAACCTTAATGACCCTCGTGTAGTAGATAGACTTTAAACCCCATTAACCAACCAGCTTTAATGACCCTCGTGTAGTAGATAGACTTTAAACCCCATTAACCAACCAACCTTAATGACCCTCGTGTAGTAGATAGACTTTAAACCCCATTAACCAACCAACCTTAATGAACCTCGTGTAGTAGATAGACTTTAAACCCCATTAACCAACCAACCTTAATGACCCTCGTGTAGTAGATAGACTTTAAACCCCATTAACCAACCAACCTTAATGACCCTCGTGTAGTAGATAGACTTTAAACCCCATTAACCAACCAACCTTAATGACCCTCGTGTAGTAGATAGACTTTAAACCCCATTAACCAACCAGCCTTAATGACCCTCGTGTAGTAGATAGACTTTAAACCCCATTAACCAACCAACCTTAATGACCCTCGTGTAGTAGATAGACTTTAAACCCCATTAACCAACCAACCTCAATGACCCTCGTGTAGTAGATCGACTTTAAACCCCATTAACCAACCAACCTTAATGACCCTCGTGTAGTAGATATACTTTAAACCCCATTAAAGAACCAACCTTAATGACCCTCGTGTAGTAGATAGACTTTAAACCCCATTAACCAACCAACCTTAATGACCCTCGTGTAGTAGATAGACTTTAAACCCCATTAACCAACCCACCTTAATGACCCTCGTGTAGTAGATAGACTTTAAACCCTATTAACCAACCAACCTTAATGACCCTCGTGTAGTAGATAGACTTTAAACCCTATTAACCAACCAACCTTAATGACCCTCGTGTACTAGATAGACTTTAAACCCCATTAACCAACCAGCCTTAATGACCCTCGTGTAGTAGACTTTAAACCAGATTAACCAACCAGCCTTAATAACTCTCATGTAGTAGATAGACTTTAAACCCCATTAACCATTACTACCAGTACCACCAGCACAACAACTATTTACCACCAGCAACACCTTCCCCAACCACCACTATCACCACAATTGCCATAATATTGCAACCCTTAAACCACCAACCCCCGCCCCCACACACAGATACACACACACACACTTAGTGAAAAGGCGGGGGCAGGAGCTGAGTCTCGACCCCTAAAATAACAAATAGGTAAGTATGCGCACAGACACACACAAACACACACAGATACATAGACACACACACACACACACACACACACACACACACACACACACACACACACACACACACACACACACACACACACACACATATTAAAATCATATACACAGAGAGCCCTCTACCGTACCAAATAATCAAGACCCCAAGTAATGATTTGCCTTGAGACATGCGCAAGACGCACGCCCAGGCGAGGCATGCGTCTGTGGGCGTGGGTAAGACATTTCCCAGAGACGCCACGCCCACAAGGAGTGGCTAAGGACGCCTGTGGGCGGCGCAGGAGGTGGAGTTAAGGACCCACCCACTTCTTGTCTTCCACTCCTGATCCAGGGAGGAGCGTCTGCAGGGCCGGGAGAAATTGAGGATGTTTGTGTATCTAATTTGTAAAAAGTGTGGCTGGGTGTTACTCACTGTCTGGGGGAATTATGTACCGCTGGGAGATAGGTACATGGCAGGGAATAAACGAGGGAGTATCACCTGTCAGGGGAATACTTGAGCAGGTGATAGGGAATTATTGAACAGGTAAGGTGGAGTCTGGTTGTGATGTCGAGTGATTGACACACACACACACACACACACACACACACACACACACACACACACACACACACACACACACACACACACACACACACACACACACACACACACACAGCGTGCATGGATAAGGAGAGAAGCCCAGAGGCAATACGATAATGACATAGCATCAAAAGTCAAATCTCACGCAAAGCTGTTGCACAGCCACATCAGGAAGAAAACAACAGTCAGGGACCAGGTAATCAGACTGAGAAAGGAACGACGGGACGGGAGATCATAACAAGCGACCAGGAAACATGTGAACAGCTCAGCTCATGATTCAGGGAGGTATTCATAGTGGAGACAGAGAGGTTTCTAACAAACTGAGGTGGTAGGGTGCACCAGCAAATGCTAAACACACTGCATACAGCTGAAGAGAAGGTGAGGAAACTGCTTGGGGCACTAGATGCCTCAAATACCAGAAATATTGAGAAATACAGAGAAATACTGAGAAATATTGAGAAATACAGAGAAATACTGAGAAATATTGAGAAATACAGAGATATACTGAGAAATGTTGAGAAATACAGAGAAATACTGAGAAATATTGAGAAATACAGAGAAATACTGAGAAATATTGAGAAATACAGAGAAATGCTGAGAAATATTGAGAAATATAGAGAAATACTGAGAAATATTGAGAAATACAGAGAAATACTGAGAAATACTGAGAAATATTGAGAAATACAGAGAAATGCTGAGAAATATTGAGAAATACAGAGAAATACTGAGAAATATTGAGAAATACAGAGAAATGCTGAGAAATATTGAGAAATTCAGAGAAATACTGAGAAATATTGAGAAATACAGAGATATACTGAGAAATATTGAGAAATACAGAGAAATATTGAGAAATACAGAGAAATACTGAGAAATATTGAGAAATACAGAGAAATACTGAGAAATATTGAGAAATACAGAGAAATACTGAGAAATATTGAGGAATACAGAGAAATACAGAGAAATATTGAGAAATATAGAGAAATACTGAGAAATATTGAGAAATATTGAGAAATACAGAGAAATACTGAGAAATATTGAGAAATACAGAGAAATACAGAAAAATATTGAGATATATAGAGAAATACTGAGAAATATTGAGAAATACAGAGAAATACTGAGAAATATTGAGAAATACAGAGAAATACTGAGAAATATTGAGAAACATAGAGAAATACTGAGAAATATTGAGAAATACAGAGAAATACTGAGAAATATTGAGAAATACAGAGAAATACTGAGAAATATTGAGAAATACAGAGAAATACTGAGAAATATTGAGAAATACAGAGAAATACTGAGAAATATTGAGAAATACAGAGAAATACAGAGAAATATTGAGAAATATAGAGAAATACTGAGAAATATTGAGAAATACAGAGAAATACTGAGAAATATTGAGAAATACAGAGAAATACTGAAAAATATTGAGAAATACAGAGAAATACTGAGAAATATTGAGAAATACAGAGAAATACAGAGAAATATTGAGAAATATAGAGAAATACTGAGAAATATTGAGAAATACAGAGAAATACTGAGGAAATATTGAGAAATACAGAGAAATACTGAGAAATATTGAGAAATATAGAGAAATACTGAGAAATATTGAGAAATACAGAGAAATACTGAGAAATATTGAGAAATACAGAGAAATACTGAGAAATATTGAGAAATACAGAGAAATACTGAGAAATATTGAGAAATACAGAGAAATACTGAGAAATATTGAGAAAAACAGAGAAATACAGAGAAATATTGAGAAATATAGAGAAATACTGAGAAATATTGAGAAATACAGAGAAATACTGAGAAATATTGAGAAATATAGAGAAATACTGAGAAATATTGAGAAATACAGAGAAATATTGAGAAATACAGAGAAATACTGAGAAATATTGAGAAATACAGAGAAATGCTGAGAAATATTGAGAAATACGGAGAAATACATAGAAATATTGAGAAATACAGAGAAATACTGAGAAATATTGAGAAATACAGAGAAATGCTGAGAAATATTGAGAAATATAGAGAAATACTGAGAAATATTGAGAAATACAGAGAAATACTGAGAAATACATAGAAATATTGAGAAATACAGAGAAATGCTGAGAAATATTGAGAAATACAGAGAAATACATAGAAATATTGAGAAATACAGAGAAATATTGAGAAATAAAGAGAAATACTGAGAAATATTGAGAAATACAGAGAAATACTGAGAAATATTGAGAAATACAGAGAAATACTGAGAAATATTGAGAAATACAGAGAAATACAGAGAAATATTGAGAAATATAGAGAAATACTGAGAAATATTGAGAAATACAGAGAAATACTGAGAAATATTGAGAAATACAGAGAAATATTGAGAAATATTGAGAAATATTGAGAAATACAGAGAAATACTTGAGGGTTGCCAGTATTTACAGGAAAAAAGTTACATTTTTAGTGTAATTAAAATTATATTACATTATATTTTTAGGCTAAAAACAATTATTAGAAGTAATTCATTTATTTTTGTTGAAAATTAAATATTATTATATTTTTATCCAAAACCTCGACTTTTGTTATATAAGAGTCGTTAAACCTCGACTTTTGTTATATAATGGTCGTTAAACCTCGACTTTTGTTATATAATGGTCGTTAAACCTCGACTTTTGTTATATAATGGTCGTTAAACCTCGACTTTTGTTATATAATGGTCGTTAAACCTCGACTTTTGTTATATAATGGTCGTTAAACCTCGACTTTTGTTATATAATGGTCGTTAAACCTCGACTTTTGTTATATAATGGTCGTTAAACCTCGACTTTTGTTATATAATGGTCGTTAAACCTCGACTTTTGTTATATAATGGTCGTTAAACCTCGACTTTTGTTATATAATGGTCGTTAAACCTCGATTTTTGTTATATAAGGGTCGTTAAACCTCGACTTTTGTTATATTAGGGTCGTTAAACCTCGACTTTTGTTATATAAGGGTCGTTAAACCTCGACTTCTGTTATATAAGGGTCGTTAAACCTTGACTTTTGTTATCAAATGGTAGTTAAACCTCAGCTTTTGTTACATTAGGGTCGTTAAACCTCGACTTTTGTTATATAAAGGTCGATAAGCCTCAACTTTTCTTATAATGGTCGTTAAACGTCGATTTTTGTTATATTAGTGACTTTTGTTATATAAGGGTCGTTAAACCTCGAATTTTGTTATATTAGGGTCATTGAACCTCGACTTTTGTTATATAATGGTCGTTAAACCTCGACTTTTGTTATATAATGGCCGTTAAACCTCGACTTTTGTTATATAATGGTCGTTAAACCTCGACTTTTCTTATAATGGTCGTTAAACCTCGACTTTTTTTATATTAGGGTAGTTAAACCTCGACTTTTGTTATATAATGGTCGTTAAACCTCGACTTTTGTTATATAAGGGTCGTTAAGACTCGACTTTTCTTATAATGCTCGTTAAACCTCGACTTTTATTATATTAGGGTCGTTAAACCTCGACTTTTGTTATATTAGGGTCGTTAAACCTCGACTTTCGTTATATTAGGGTCGTTAAACCTCGATTTTTGTTATATAAGGGTCGTTAAACCTCGACTTTCGATATATAAGGGTCGTTAAACCTTGATTGCTCTCATAGAAGGGTCACCGAGACTAACCCAGGTCAAGACTGACCCAGTACATCAAGACTGACCCAGGTCTTCAAGACAGACCCAGGTCTTCACGACTAACCCAGGTCACCAAGACTGACGCAGGTCTTCAAGACTGACCCAGGTCTTCAAGACTGACCCAGGTCTTCAAGACAGACCCAGGTCTTCAAGACTGACCCAGGTCACCAAGGCTGCCCCAGGTCACCAAGACTGACCCAGGTCTTCAAGACTGACCCAGTTCTTCAAGACTGACCCAGGTCACCAAGACTGACCCAGGTCTTCAGGACTGACCCACGTCATCAAGACTGACCCAGGTCTTCAAGACTAACTCAGGTCACCAAGATTGACCCAGGTCACCAAGACTGACCCAGGTCTTCAAGACTGACCCAGGTCTTCAAGACTGACCCAGGTCTTCAAGGCTGACCCAGGTCTTCAAGACTGACCCAGGTCTTCAAGACTGACCCTGTTCATCAAGGCTGACCCATGTCTTCAAGACTGACCCAGGTCAAGACTGACCCAGTACATCAAGGCTGACGCAGGTCATCAAGACTGACCCAGGTTATCAAGACTGACCCAGGTCTTCAAGACCGACCCAGGTCTTCAAGACAGACTCAGGTCACCAAGACTGACCCAGGTCACCAAGACTGACCCAGGTCACCAAGACTGACCCAGGTCTTCAAGACTGACCCAGGTTGAAGATTGAGACACTTATGCAGCATATGGGAATCTTTATTCAGGAAACGTTTCGCCACACAGTGGCTTCATCAGTCCAATACAAAGAGGAAGGCGTAAGGAGAGGAGGAGTATGAGGTAATCAGTCCTTCAGCCTGGAGTCGATGTGTTCAGTCCATCAATCTTGTAGAATGTACAGCATAGGGCCGTAGACGTGGCTTATATACTGTAGTGAGGTGAGGTGAAGCAGGCGGAGGCGGGGTCATAGTGGTACCATCCACTAGTCGAAGTAGTGAGGTGAGGTGAAGCAGGTGGAGGCGGGGTCATAGTGGTACCATCCACTAGTCGAAGTAGTGAGGTGAGGTGAAGCAGGCGGAGGCGGGGTCATAGTGGTACCATCCACTAGTCGAAGTAGTGAGGTGAGGTGAAGCAGGTGGAGGCGGGGTCATAGTGGTACCATCCACTAGTCGAAGTAGTGAGGTGAGGTGAAGCAGGTGGAGGCGGGGTCATAGTGGTACCATCCACTAGTCGAAGTAGTGAGGTGAGGTGAAGCAGGTGGAGGCGGGGTCATAGTGGTACCATCCACTAGTCGAAGTAGGTCTTCGTCCAAAGGTTGAACAAGTGTTGAAGAATTCTTTGTAACAAGATCCCATGATGCTGCAGTGTCTGACAGTTGTGTTCAACCTTTGGACGAAGACGTACTTCGACTAGTGGATGGTACCACTATGACCCCGCCTCCGCCTGCTTCACCTCACCTCACTACTTCGACTAGTGGATGGTACCACTATGACCCCGCCTCCGCCTGCTTCACCTCACCTCACTACTTCGACTAGTGGATGGTACCACTATGACCCCGCCTCCGCCTGCTTCACCTCACCTCACTACAGTATATAAGCAACGTCTACGGCCCTATGCTGTACATTCTACAAGATTGATGGACTGAACACATCGACTCCAGGCTGAGGGACTGATTACCTCATACTCCTCCTCTCCTTACGCCTTCCTCTTTGTATTGGACTGATGAAGCCACTGTGTGGCGAAATGTTTCCTGAATAAAGATTCCCATATGCTGCATAAGTGTCTCAATCTTCAACTTGTCGGTTTTTCAAACCATTCATCACAACTGACCCAGGTCTTCAAGACTGACCCAGGTCTTCAAGAGAGACACATATCTTCAAGTCTGACCTAGGTCACCAAGACTGACCAGGTCACCAAGACTGACCCAGGTCTTCAAGACTGACCCAGGTCTTCAAGAGAGACACATATCTTCAAGACTGACCCAGGTCTTCAAGAGAGACCCATATCTTCAAGACTGACCCAGGTCTTCAAGACTGACCCAGGTCTTCAAGAGAGACCCATATCTTCAAGTCTGACCCAGGTCACCAAGACTGACCAGGTCACCAAGACTGACCCAGGTCTTCAAGACTGACCCAGTTCTTCAAGACTGACGCAGGTCACCAAGACTGATCCAGGTCTTCAGGACTGACCCACGTCATCAAGACTGACCCAGGTCTTCAAGACATACCCAGGTCTTCAAGACTGACCCAGGTCACCAAGACTGACCCAGGTCTTCAAGACTGACCCAGGTCTTCAAGACTAACCCAGGTCACCAAGACTGACCCAGGTCACCAAGACTGACCCAGGTCATCAAGACTGACCCAGGTCTTAAAGACTTACCCAGGTCTTCAAGGCTGACCCAGGTCTTCAAGACTGACCCAGGTCTTCAAGACTGACTGTTCATCAAGGCTGACCCAGGTCTTCAGGACTGACCCATGTCATCAAGGCTGACCCAGGTCTTCAAGACTGACCCAGGTCTTCAAGACTGACCCAGGTCAAGACTGACCCAGGTTACCAAGATTGACCCAGTACATCAAGACTGACCCAGTACATCAAGGCTGACACAGGTCATTAAGACTGACCCAGGTCTTCAAGACTGACCCAGGTCTTCAAGACTGACTCAGGTCACAAAGACTGACCCAGGTCACCAAGACTGACCCAGGTCACCAAGACTGACCCAGGTAACCAAGAATGACCCAGGTCACCAAGACTGACCCAGGTCTTCAAGACTGACCCAGGTCTTCAAGACTGACCCAGGTCACCAAGACTGACCCAGGACACCAAGACTGACCCAGGTCACCAAGACTGACCCAGGTCACCAAGACTGACCCAGGTCACCAAGACTGACCCAGGTCTTCAAGACTGACCCAGGTCAAAAGACTGACCCAGGTCAAAAGACTGACCCAGGACACCAAGACTGACCCAGGTCACCAAGACTGACCCAGGTCACCAAGACAGACCCAGGTCTTCAAGACTGACCTAGGTCTTCAAGACTGACCCAGGTCTTCAAGACTGACCCAGGTTTTCAAGACTGACCCAGGTCACCAAGACTGACCCAGGTCACCAAGACTGACCCAGGTTACCAAGACTGACTCAGGTCACCAAGACTGACCCAGGTCACCAAGACTGACCCAGGTCACCAAAGCTGGCCCGGTCATAAAGACTGAAACAGGTCTTCAAGACTGACCCAGGTCTACAAGACTGACCCAGGTCACCAAGACTGACCCAGGACACCAAGACTGACCCAGGTCACCAAGACTGACCCAGGTCACCAAGACTGACCCAGGTCTTCAAGACTGACCCATGTCTTCAAGACTGACCCACGTCACCAAGACTGACCGAGGTCACCAAGACTGACCCAGGTCACCAAGGCTGACCCAGGACACCAAGACTGACCCAGGTCACCAAGACTGACCCAGGTCACCAAGACTGACCCAGGTCACCAAGACTGACCCAGGTCACCAAGACTGATCCAGGTCTTCAAGACTGACCCAGGTCAAAAGACTGACCCAGGTCAAAAGACTGACCTAGGTCACCAAGACTGACCCAGGTCACCAAGACTGATCCAGGTCTTCAAGACTGACCCAGGTCAAAAGACTGACCCAGGTCAAAAGACTGACCCAGGTCTTCAAGACTGACCCAGGTCACCAAGACTGACCCAGGACACCAAGACTGACCCAGGTCACCAAGACTGACCCAGGTCACCAAGACTGACCTAGGTCTTCAAGACTGACCCAGGTCTTCAAGACTGACCCAGGTTTTCAAGACTGACCCAGGTCACCAAGACTGACCCAGGTCACCAAGACTGACTAGGTCACCAAGACTGACTCAGGTCACCAAGACTGACCCAGGTCACCAAGACTGACCCAGGTCACCAAAGCTGGCCCAGGTCACCAAGACTGACCCAGGTCTTCAAGACTGACCCAGGTCTTCAAGACTGACCCAGGTCTACAAGACTGACCCAGGTCACCAAGACTGACCCAGGACACCAAGACTGACCTAGGTCACCAAGACTGACACAGGTCACCAAGACTGACGCAGGTCACCAAGACTGACTCAGGTCACCAAGACTAACCCAGGTCACCAAGCCTGACCCAGGTCACCAAGACTGACCCAGGTCTACAAGACTGACCCAAGTCTTCAACACTGACCCAGGTCACCAAGACTGACCGAGGTCACCAAGACTGACCCAGGTCACCAAGACTGACCCAGGTCACCAAGACTGACCCAGGTCACCAAGTCTGACCCAGGTCACCAAGACTGACTCAGGTCACCAAGACTGACCCAGGTCACCAAGACTGACCCAGGTCACCAAGACCGACCCAGGACACCAAGACTAACCCAGGTCACCAAGGCTGACCCAGGTCACCAAGACTGACTCAGATCACCAAGACTGACCCAGGTCACCAAGATTGAAGCAGGTCACCAAGACTGACCCAGGTCTTCAAGACTGACCCAGGTCTTCAAGACTGACCCAGGTCTTCAAGACTGACCCAGGACACCAAGACAGACCCAGGTCACCAAGACTGCCTCATGGCACCAAGACTGACCAAGGTCACCAAGACTGACCCAGGTCACCAAGACTGACCCAGGTCACCAAGACTACCCAGGTTACCAAGACTGACCCAGGACACCAAGACTGACCCAGGTCACCAAGACTGACTCATGGCACCAAGACTGACCCAGGTCACCAAGACTGACCCAGGTCACCAAGACTGACCCATGTCACCAAGACTGACCCAGGTCACCAAGACTGACTCAGTACATCAAGACTGATCCAGTACATCAAGACTGACCCAGGTCACCAAGACTGACCCAGGTCACCAAGACTGACCCAGGTCACCAAGACTGACCCAGGTCACCAAGATTGACCCAGGTCACCAAGACTGACCCAGGTCACCAAGACTTACCCAGGTCACCAAGACTGACCCAGGACACCAAGACTGACCCAGGACACCAAGACTGACCCAGTTCACCAAGACTGACCCAGGACACCAAGACTGACCCAGGACACCAAGACTGACCCATGTCACCAAGACTGACCCAGGTCACCAAGGCTGACCCAGGTCACCAAGACTGACCCAGGTCACCAAGACTGACCCAGGACACCAAGACTGACCCAGGTCACCAAGACTGACCCAGGACACCAAGACTGACCCAGGTCACCAAGACTGACCCAGGACACCAAGACTGACCCAGGTCACCAAGACTGACCCAGGTCACCAAGACTGACCCAGGACACCAAGACTGACCCAGGACACCAAGACTGACCCAGGACACCAAGACTGACCCAGGACACCAAGACTGACCCAGGACACCAAGACTGACCCAGGACACCAAGACTGACCCAGAACACCAAGACTGACCCAGGTCACCAAGACTGACCCAGGACACCAAGACTGACCCAGGACACCAAGACTGACCCAGGACACCAAGACTGACCCAGGACACCAAGACTGACCCAGGACATCAAGACTGACCCAGGACACCAAGACTGACCCAGGACACCAAGACTGACCCAGGACATCAAGACTGACCCAGGACACCAAGACTGACCCAGGACACCAAGACTGACCCAGGACACCAAGACTGACCCAGGACACCAAGACTGACCCAGGACACCAAGACTGACCCAGGACACCAAGACTGACCCAGGTCACCAAGACTGACCCAGGACACCAAGACTGACCCAGGTCACCAAGACTGACCCAGGTCACCAAGACTGACCCAGGTCACCAAGACTGACCCAGGTCACCAAGACTGACCCAGGTCACCAAGACTGACCCAGGTCACCAAGACTGACCCAGGTCACCAAGACTGACCCAGGTCACCAAGACTGACCCAGGTCACCAAGACTGACCCAGGTCACCAAGACTGACCCAGGACACCAAGACTGACCCAGGACACCAAGACTGACCCAGGTCACCAAGACTGACCCAGGTCACCAAGACTGACCCAGGTCACCAAGACTGACCCAGGACACCAAGACTGACCCAGGACACCAAGACTGACCCAGGTCACCAAGACTGACCCAGGTCACCAAGACTGACCCAGATGTCTGTGTTAGTGTTTCTTGAATATTGAATAAATCTGTTGTATTATGTACTTCCGAGACAAGGAATTTTGCAGGATTTTGTTGTATTATGCAGTTGTAATTCCAGGAGAAACGGTAAGAAAGATTACCGTTTAAAAATTAACGGAGTCTGTTTGTAAGACAGGAAAACAGGTGTGCTCTAAATAGAGCCTTATCAAGTGTTGATGTAGCTTTTTATCAAGCTCTGCGTAGAGCTTTATCACCTTGTATCATGGCTGAGGGACTGACCACCTTGTATCATGGCTGAGGGACTGACCACCTTGTATCATGGCTGAGGGACTGACCACCTTGTATCATGGCTGAGGGACTGACAACCTTGTATCATGGCTGAGGGACTGACCACCTTGTATCATGGCTGAGGGACTGACCACCTTGTATCATGTATCATGTATCATGCTGAGGGACTGACCACCTTGTATCATGGCTGAGGGACTGACCACCTTGTATCATGGCTGAGGGACTGACCACCTTGTATCATGGCTGAGGGACTGACCACCTTGTATCATGGCTGAGGGACTGACCACCTTGTATCATGGCTGAGGGACTGACCACCTTGTATCATGGCTGAGGGACTGACCACCTTGTATCATGGCTGAGGGACTGACCACCTTGTATCATGGCTGAGGGACTGACCACCTTGTATCATGACTGAGGGACTGACCACCTTGTATCATGGCTGAGGGACTGACCACCTTGTATCATGGCTGAGGGACTGACCACCTTGTATCATGGCTGAGGGACTGACCACCTTGTATCATGGCTGAGGGACTGACCACCTTGTATCATGGCTGAGGGACTGACCACCTTGTATCATGGCTGAGGGACTGACCACCTTGTATCATGGCTGAGGGACTGACCACCTTGTATCATGGCTGAGGGACTGACCACCTTGTATCATGGCTGAGGGACTGACAACCTTGTATCATGGCTGAGGGACTGACCACCTTGTATCATGGCTGAGTGACCACCTTGTATCATGGCTGAGGGACTGACCACCTTTATCATGGCTGAGGGACTGACCACCTTGTATCATGGCTGAGGGACTGACCACCTTGTATCATGGCTGAGGGACTGACCACCTTGTATCATGGTTGAGGGACTGACTACCTTGTATCATGACTGAGGGGCTGACCACCTTGTATCATGGCTGAGGAACTGACCACCTTGTATCATGGCTGAGGGACTGACCACCTTGTATCATGACTGAGGGACTGACCACCTTGTATCATGGCTGAGGGACTGACCACCTTGTATCATGGCTGAGGGACTGACCACCTTGTATCATGGCTGAGGGACTGACCACCTTGGATCATGGATGAGGGACTGACCACCTTGTATCATGGCTGAGGGACTGACCACCTTGTATCATGGCTGAGGGACTGACCACCTTGTATCATGGCTGAGGGACTGACCACCTTGTATCATGGCTGAGGGACTGACCACCTTGTATCATGGCTGAGGGACTGACCACCTTGTATCATGGCTGAGGGACTGACCACCTTGTATCATGGCTGAGGGACTGACCACCTTGTATCATGGCTGAGGGACTGACCACCTTGTATCATGGCTGAGGGACTGACCACCTTGTATCATGGCTGAGGGACTGACCACCTTGTATCATGGCTGAGGGACTGACCACCTTGTATCATGGCTGAGGGACTGACCACCTTGTATCATGGCTGAGGGACTGACCACCTTGTATCATGGCTGAGGGACTGACCACCTTGTATCATGGCTGAGGGACTGACCACCTTGTATCATGGATGAGGGATTGACCACCTTGTATCATGGATGAGGGACTGACCACCTTGTATCATGACTGAGGGACTGACCACCCTGTATCATGGATGAGGGACTGACCACCTTGTATCATGACTGAGGGACTGACCACCTTGTATCATGACTGAGGGACTGACCACCTTGTATCATGACTGAGGGACTGACCACCTTGTATCATGACTGAGGGACTGACCACCTTGTATCATGGCTGAGGGACTGACCACCTTGTATCATGGCTGAGGGACTGACCACCTTGTATCATGGCTGAGGGTCTGACCACCTTGTATCATGGCTGAGGGACTGACCACCTTGAATCATGGCTGAGGGACTGACCACCTTGTATCATGGCTGAGGGACTGACCACCTTGTATCATGGCTGAGGGGCTGACCACCTTGTATCATGGCTGAGGGACTGACCACCTTGTATCATGGCTGAGGGACTGACCACCTTGTATCATGACTGAGGGACTGACCACCTTGTATCATGGCTGAGGGGCTGACCACCTTGTATCATGGCTGAGGGACTGACCACCTTGTATCATGCCTGAGGGACTGACCACCTTGTATCATGACTGAGGGACTGATCACCTTGTATCATGGCTGAGGGACTGACCACCTTGTATCATGGCTGAGGGACTGACCACCTTGTATCATGGCTGAGGGGCTGACCACCTTGTATCATGGCTGAGGGACTGACCACCTTTTATCATGACTGAGGGACTGACCATCTTGTATCATGACTGAGGGACTGACCACCTTGTATCATGACTGAGGGACTGACCACCTTGTATCATGGATGAGGGACTGACCACCTTGTATCATGGCTGAGGGACTGACCACCTTGTATCATGGCTGAGGGGCTGACCACCTTGTATCATGGCTGAGGGACTGACCACTTTGTATCATGGCTGAGGGACTGACCACCTTGTATCATGGCTGAGGGACTGACCACCTTGTATCATGGCTGAGGGACTGACCACCTTGTATCATGGCTGAGGGGCTGACAACCTTGTATCATGGCTGAGGGGCTGACCACCTTGTATCATGGCTGAGGGACTGACCACCTTGTATCATGGCAGAGGGACTGACCACCTTGTATCATGGCTGAGGGGCTGACAACCTTGTATCATGGCTGAGGGACTGACCACCTTGTATCATGACTGAGGGACTGATCACCTTGTATCATGACTTAGGGACTGACCACCTTGTATCATGGCTGAGGGGCTGACAACCTTGTATCATGGCTGAGGGACTGACCACCTTGTATCATGACTGAGGGACTGACCACCTTGTATCATGACTGAGGGACTGACCACCTTGTATCATGGCTGAGGGACTGACCACCTTGTATCATGGCTGAGGGGCTGACAACCTTGTATCATGGCTGAGGGACTGACCACCTTGTATCATGACTGAGGGACTGACCACCTTGTATCATAGCTGAGGGGCAGACAACCTTGTATCATGGCTGAGGGACTGACCACCTTGTATCATGACTGAGGGACTGACCATCTTGTATCATGGCTGAGGGGCTGCCAACCTTGTATCATGGCTGAGGGACTGACCACCTTGTATCATGGATGAGGGACTGACCACCTTCTATCATGGCTGAGGGACTGACCACCTTGTATCATGACTGAGGGACTGACCACCTTGTATCATGACTGAGGGACTGACCACCTAGTATCATGGATGAGGGACTGACCACCTTGTATCATGACTGAGGGACTGACCACCTTGTATCATGGATGAGGGACTGACCACCTTGTATCATGACTGAGGGACTGACCACCTTGTATCATGACTGAGGGACTGACCACCTTGTATAATGACTGAGGGACTGACCACCTTGTATCATGGCTGAGGGGCTGACAACCTTGTATCATGGCTGAGGGACTGACCACCTTGTATCATGGATGAGGGACTGACCACCTTGTATCATGACTGAGGGACTGACCACCTTGTATCATGACTGAGGGACTGACCACCTTTTATCATGACTGGGGGACTGACCACCTTGTACCATGGCTGAGGGGCTGACAACCTTGTATCATGGCTGAGGGACTGACCACCTTGTATCATGGATGAGGGACTGACCACCTTGTATCATGACTGAGGGACTGACCACCTTGTATCATGACTGAGGGACTGACCACCTTGTATCATGACTGAGGGACTGACCACCTTGTATCATGACTGAGGGACTGACCACCTTGTATCATGGCTGAGGGGCTGACAACCTTGTATCATGGCTGAGGGACTGACCACCTTGTATCATGGATGAGGGACTGACCACCTTGTATCATGACTGAGGGACTGACCACCTTGTATCATGGCTGAGGGGCTGACCACCTTGTATCATGACTGAGGGACTGACCACCTTGTATCATGGATGAGGGACTGACCACCTTGTATCATGGCTGAGGGGCTGACCACCTTGTATCATGACTGAGGGACTGACCACCTTGTATCATGGATGAGGGACTGACCACCTTGTATCATGGCTGAGGGACTGACCACCTTGTATCATGACTGAGGGACTGACCACCTTGTATCATGACTGAGGGACTGACCACCTTGTATCATGGCTGAGGGACTGACCACCTTGTATCATGGCTGAGGGACTGACCACCTTGTATCATGACTGAGGGACTGACCACCTTGTATCATGACTGAGGGACTGACCACCTTGTATCATGACTGAGGGACTGACCACCTTGTATCATGGCTGAGGGGCTGACCACCTTGTATCATGACTGAGGGACTGACCACCTTGTATCATGGATGAGGGACTGACAACCTTGTATCATGACTGAGGGACTGACCACCTTGTATCATGACTGAGGGACTGACCACCTTGTATCATGACTGAGGGACTGACCACCTTGTATCATGGCTGAGGGACTGACCACCTTGTATCATGACTGAGGGACTGACCACCTTGTATCATGACTGATGGACTGACCACCTTGTATCATGGCTGAGGGGCTGACCACCTTGTATCATGGCTGAGGGACTGACCACCTTTTATCATGGATGAGGGACTGACCACCTTGTATCATGACTGAGGGACTGACCACCTTGTATCATGGGTGAGGGGCTGACCACCTTGTATCATGACTGAGGGACTGACCACCTTGTATCATGGATGAGGGACTGACCACCTTGTATCATGACTGAGGGACTGACCACCTTGTATCATGACTGAGGGACTGACCACCTTGTATCATGACTGAGGGACTGACCACCTTGTATCATGGCTGAGGGACTGACCACCTTGTATCATGACTGAGGGACTGACCACCTTGCATCATGACTGAGGGACTGACCACCTTGTATCATGGCTGAGGGGCTGACCACCTTGTATCATGGCTGAGGGACTGACCACCTTGTATCATGGATGAGGGACTGACCACCTTGTATCATGACTGAGGGACTGACCACCTTGTATCATGACTGAGGGACTGACCACCTTGTATCATGGATGAGGGACTGACCACCTTGTATCATGGCTGAGGGACTGACCACCTTGTATCATGGATGAGGGACTGACCACCTTGTATCATGACTGAGGGACTGACCACCTTGTATCATGACTGAGGGACTGACCATCTTGTATCATGGCTGAGGGACTGACCACCTTGTATCATGACTGAGGGACTGACCACCTTGTATCATGGATGAGGGACTGACCACCTTGTATCATGACTGAGGGACTGACCACCTTGTATCATGACTGAGGGACTGACCACCTTGTATCATGACTGAGGGACTGACCACCTTGTATCATGGCTGAGGGACTGACCACCTTGTATCATGACTGAGGGACTGACCACCTTGCATCATGACTGAGGGACTGACCACCTTGTATCATGGCTGAGGGGCTGACCACCTTGTATCATGGCTGAGGGACTGACCACCTTGTATCATGGATGAGGGACTGACCACCTTGTATCATGACTGAGGGACTGACCACCTTGTATCATGACTGAGGGACTGACCACCTTGTATCATGGATGAGGGACTGACCACCTTGTATCATGGCTGAGGGACTGACCACCTTGTATCATGGATGAGGGACTGACCACCTTGTATCATGACTGAGGGACTGACCACCTTGTATCATGACTGAGGGACTGACCATCTTGTATCATGGATGAGGGACTGACCACCTTGTATCATGACTGAGGGACTGACCACCTTGTATCATGACTGAGGGACTGACCACCTTGTATCATGGATGAGGGACTGACCACCTTGTATCATGACTGAGGGACTGACCACCTTGTATCATGACTGAGGGACTGACCACCTTGTATCATGGCTGAGGGACTGACCACCTTGTATCATGGCTGAGGGACTGACCACCTTGTATCATGACTGAGGGGCTGACCACCTTGTATCATGGCTGAGGGACTGACCACTTTGTATCATGGATGAGGGACTGACCACCTTGTATCATGACTGAGGGACTGACCACCTTGTAACATGACTGAGGGACTGACCACCTTGTATCATGGCTGAGGGACTGACCACCTTGTATCATGGCTGAGGGACTGACCACCTTGTATCATGGATGAGGGACTGACCACCTAGTATCATGGCCGAGGGATTGACCACCTTGTATCATGGCTGAGGGACTGATCACCTTGTATCATGGCTGAGGGACTGACTACTTTGTATCATGGCTGAGGGACTGATCACCTTGTAACATGGCTGAGGGACTGACCACCTTGTATCATGGCTGAGGGACTGACCACCTTGTATCATGGCTGAGGGACTGACCACCTTGTATCATGGCTGAGGGACTGACCACCTTGTATCATGGCTGAGGGACTGACAACCTTGTATCAAGTCTGAGGGACTGACAACCTTGTATCAAGTCTGAGGGACTGACAACCTTGTATCAAGTCTGAGGGACTGACAACCTTGTATCAAGTCTGAGGGACTGACAACCTTGTATCATGGCTGAGGGACTGACCACCTTGAATCATGGCTGAGGGACTGACCACCTTGTATCATGACTGAGGGACTGAGCACCTTGTATCATGGCTGAGGGACTGACCACCTTGTATCATGGCTGAGGGAACTGACCACCTTGTATCATGACTGAGGGACTGACCACCTTGTATCATGGCTGAGGGACTGACCACCTTCCACCATGACTCAGGGACTGACCACCTTCCACCATGACTCAGGGACTGACCACCTTCCACCATGACTCAGGGACTGAGCACCTTCCACCATGACTCGGGGACTGACCCCCCTCAAAACACTCCGCTTCTGCTGTCATCAGTCTATCATTCTCTCACAGGTTTCAAGGTAAGTCAAACAACACGGCCACAGCCTTGAAGGCTCCAGCTCCTTGAAGCTCTAAGCTGGTAGAGCCTTACCTTAGGGGCTATATAATCGTCTATAAGGAGCAGCTCTATAATTGGATAGACTAAGTCTGTCTATTTATCCAGAGTTGCTTCATTACTTATCGTGGTTCACCAGTTAACTGGTGTGTTTAGTGTTAGTGGTAGTTGTGGTAGTTGTGGTAGTTGTGGTAGTTGTGATAGTTGTGGTAGTTGTGGTTGTGGTGGTAGTGGTGGTAGTTGTGGTAGTTGTTGTAGTTGTGGTAGTTGTTGTAGTTTTGGTAGTTGTTGTAGTTGTGGTGGTAGTGGTTGTTGTGGTTGTGGTGGTAGTGGTGGTAGTTGTGGTAGTTGTGGTAGTTGTGGTAGTTGTGGTAGTTGTGGCAGTTGTTGTAGTTGTGGTAGTTGTGGTTGTTGTGGTTGTGGTGATAGTGGTGATATTGGTGGTAGTTGTGGTAGTTGTGGTAGTTGTGGCAGTTGTGGTTGTGGTGGTAGTGTTGGTAGTTGTGGTAGTTGTGGCAGTTGTTGTAGTTGTGGTGGTAGTGGTTGTTGTGGTTGTGGTGGTAGTTGTGGTAGTTGTGGTAGTTGTGGTAGTTGTGGCAGTTGTTGTAGTTGTGGTGGTAGTGGTTGTTGTGGTTGTGGTGGTAGTGGTGGTAGTTGTGGTAGTTGTGGTAGTTGTGGCAGTTGTTGTAGTTGTGGTAGTTGTGGTTGTTGTGGTTGTGGTGATAGTGGTGGTAGTTGTGGTAGTTGTGGCAGTTGTTGTAGTTGTGGTGGTTGTGGTAGTTGTGGTAGTTGTGGTAGTTGTGGCAGTTGTTGTAGTTGTGGGAGTTGTGGTAGTTGTGGTAGTTGTGGTAGTTGTGGCAGTTGTTGTAGTTGTGGTAGTTGTGGTAGTTGTGGTAGTTGTGGTAGTTGTGGTTGTTGTGGTTGTGGTGGTAGTGGTGGTAGTTGTGGTTGTGGTGGTAGTGGTGGTAGTGGTGGTAGTTGTGGTGGTGGTGGAGTGGTGGTAGTGGTGGTAGCGGTGGTGGTGGTAGTGGTGGTAGTGGTGGTAGTGGTGGTAGTGGTGGTAGTGGTGGTAGTGGTGGTAGTTGTGGTGGTGGTGGTGGTGGTAGTTGTGGTGGTGGTGGTAGTGGTGGTAGTGGTGGTAGTGGTGGTAGTTGTGGTGGTGGTGGAGTGGTGGTAGTGGTGGTAGCGGTGGTGGTGGTAGTGGTGGTAGTGGTGGTAGTGGTGGTAGTGGTGGTAGTTGTGGTGGTGGTGGTGGTGGTGGTGGTGGTAGTTGTGGTGGTGGTGGTAGTGGTGGTAGTGGTGGTAGTGGTGGTAGTGGTGGTGATGGTGGTAGTGGTGGTAGTGGTGGTAGTTGTGGTGGTGGTAGTTGTGGTGGTGGTGGTAGTGGCGATAGTGGTGGTAGTGGTGGTAGTTGTGGTGGTGGTGGTAGTGGTGGTAGTTGTGGTAGTGGAGGTAATTGTGGTTGTGATGGTAGTTGTGGTAGTTCTGACAGTAGTGGTGGTTGTTGTAGTTCTGACAGTAGTGGTAGTTGTGGTAGTAATAGTGGTGATAATGACGATTATTATTATTATTATTATTATTATTATTATTATTATTATTATTATTATTATTATTATTATTATTGTTATTATTATTATTATTATTATTATTATTATTATTATTATTATTATTATTATTATTATTATTATTATTATTATTATTATTACTGCTATCATCATTAATCCAAGGAAACAGGAGCCACACACACCCATCTCCTTCCTCGGATCGAACCTAACCCTCTCTCCCCTGTTACCCCCTTAAGGAAGCTGTCTGGCCCCTACGGGTCTAGCTCTCCCTGGCTACCCTGAGCTTAACTACTATTTAGGGAACTTTTAACGTCAGGTCCAGAAAATTTCCCTGATTGTTCAGACCTCTCTAGCTCCATTACCTTGGATCATTAAGGCCTCCAGGTGAGGTATGGGTATGGGCAGGTGTGGGTAATGGGTGTGAGCAGGTGTAGGTAATAGGTGTGAGCAGGTGGTAGGCGCTAACAGCCTTGTTAGTCAAGAGAGGGAATTAGTAGACGGTGGGTCGAGCCTTCAGTGAATCTTGGAAGTGGAGGACGACGAGGAGATGGAGGTGGTGCTGAAGGTGGAGGTGGTGCTGAAGGTGGAGGTGCTGCTGGAGGTGGAGGTGATGCTGGAGATGGAGGTGATGCTGCAGGAGGAGATGGAGGTGGTGCTGAAGGTGGAGGTGGTGCTGAAGGTGGAGGTGCTGCTGGATGTGGAGGTGATGCTGGAGATGGAGGTGATGCTGCAGGAGGAGATGGATGTGATGCTGGAGGTGGAGGTGATGTTGGAGATGGAGGTGATGCTGCAGATGGAGAAGATGGAAGTGATGCTGAAGGTGGAGTATATGACAAGAGAGAGAGAGAGAGAAAGAGAAAGAGAGAGAGAGAGAGAGAGAGAGAGAGAGAGAGAGAGGTAATATCCTGCTTACTTAGTGGTAATATCCTGGGATATACAGCCCAGCTAAATGCCAGATAAGGAGGGAGAATATTCCTGGAATATTATATTATACCAGATATTACCTTCATGAGGGTGAATGTCTCTTGATCCTAGGATCTAGAGCTGTACTCTTTAAAGGTATACCCTAAGAGTATATATATATATATATATATATATATATATATATATATATATATATATATATATATATATATATATATATATATATATATATATATATATATATATATATATATATATATATATATATATATATATACATACATACATGAACCTCTCAGTGTATATACACAGAGAGATATACACCTTCTCGTTATATATACGTACTTTGTGGGATATACACCTCGTAGCATATATACATAAAGGAAATACACGTCCCAATGTATAGACTCCGTCATACTCTGGAGAATTATTATCAATAATGTCAATAAGAAATTCAACTCTATTCAGTAAAGAGCATCGGCTCCCACAAAATAAAGTATTCAATACTATCTCTTATCTATCTGCAAGGGAGGTAAAGGAATCGGATTCTATTGTTGTCCATAACTTGTTCATTCCGTTGTTATTGAGAGATGTTATTGTTCATTTTGTGAAGGAAGGACTTTGTTGAGGCTTTGGAATAAAGCAGAGAGCCTTCTGCTTTACTATTCTTAGAGACCAAAGTAATAGACGATAGTTCTTAATCTAGATAGTAGTAGATAGTCCCTCCTAGTATTCTCGGAGACCTAGATAGTACGCGATAATTCTTAATATAGACAGAAGTAGATCTCCTCTCCTAGTAGATAGTTTCAGAGTGGACTCCCATGTCCTGTACTGCCTATCTTTCCCATGTACTCCCATGTACTCACAAGTACTCTTATGTACTCACATCATACCAGTTCTGTTTACAACACCAACACGGCTCCTCAAGCCCAGTATCATACAACGATACATAACAATTGAAAAAAACCTCCAGACAAGAGGTGCAACACTAATGTGGATAAGAGTTGTTGTGACCAAATAATTTATTTTTGTGAATCGACTGAGGGTACATTTTAAAAACATTGTTTTTTAATAGTCAACGTCCTATCCGGATAGGTGGAATTGGCAACACAGAGATAGTCTAAAATCCAGTGAATAGTTTGTGTAGGATGGGAAGTATCTAGCTACAAAATGATTTTTCGACCTTGTGTCACCCCCGTTTCTATCACTATTCCCCTTACTACTACTACTACTACTACTACTACTACTACTACTACTACTACTACTACCAGCCTTACCGTTACTAATGCTTCTTGTTCTTCCTCTCTTGGTCCCGTCCCTGATCCCCTCTATATATAGTGGCTCTCTCACCTTCGCGTGTTAGTGTGACTAGTTAATGGTCTAAGATGGGCCGAAATGTAGTCATATCTGGAGAGTTTACCTGGTTTACCTGGGGATTAACGCCTCTGCGGCCCGGTCCGTGACCAGGCTCGTCAAAAGCCCCTCTCTCCTACTTTCGGGTTTATCTGTATATTCTTCCATCTGGTTTAGAAAAATGTCTGAGTAAACACGAGATGTTTTTTTAAACCAGTTCGTTTACATCTATTACCAAGGTTTATAATACTGTTCCAGTCGCAGTATCGGTTTAGGAAGAACGGTGGATAAGTGATATGGGAGGAATTCATATATAAAGGGTACACAGTACCGTCAAGGTGAAGAATTACAGACGTACAGTATCTGGGTATCTATATTTGTAGACGTTTCGCTCGTCAGTGACGTAATGTGAGGACTGTAGACTTATATTTAGAAGACAAGGTAATCAGTCCCTCAGTCTACAAGACTACAGTGATCTACAAGACTACTGTGATCTACAAGACTACAGTGATCTACAAGACTACAGTGATCTACAAGACTACTGTGATCTACAAGACTACAGTGATCTACAAGACTACAGTGATCTACAAGACTACAGTGATCTACAAGACTACAGTGATCTACAAGACTACAGACTACTGTGATCTACAAGACTACAGTGATCTACAAGACTACAGTGATCTACAAGACTACAGTGATCTACAAGACTACAGTGATCTACAAGACTATCTACAAGACAACAGTGATCTACAAGACAACAGTGATCTACAAGACTACAGTGATCTACAAGACTACAGTGATCTACAAGACTACAGTGATCTACAAGACTACAGTGATCTACAAGACAACAGTGATCTACAAGACAACAGTGATCTACAAGACTACAGTGATCTACAAGACTACAGTGATCTACAAGACTACAGTGATCTACAAGACTACAGTGATCTACAAGACTACAGTGATCTACAAGACTACAGTGATCTACAAGACTACAGTGATCTACAAGACTACAGTGATCTACAAGACTACAGTGATCTACAAGACAACAGTGATCTACAAGACTACAGTGATCTACAAGACTACAGTGATCTACAAGACTACAGTGATCTACAAGACTACAGTGATCTACAAGACTACAGTGATCTACAAGACTACAGTGATCTACAAGACTACAGTGATCTACAAGACTACAGTGATCTACAAGACTACAGTGATCTACAAGACTACTGTGATCTACAAGACTACAGTGATCTACAAGACTACTGTGATCTACAAGACTGTGATCTACAAGACTACAGTGATCTACAAGACTACAGTGATCTACAAGACTACTGTGATCTACAAGACTACAGTGATCTACAAGACTACAGTGATCTACAAGACTACAGTGATCTACAAGACTACAGTGATCTACAAGACTACAGTGATCTACAAGACTACAGTGATCTACAAGACTACTGATCTACAAGACTACAGTGATCTACAAGACTACTGTGATCTACAAGACTACAGTGATCTACAAGACTACTGTGATCTACAAGACTACTGTGATCTACAAGACTGATCTACAAGACTACTGTGATCTACAAGACTACAGTGATCTACAAGACTACTGTGATCTACAAGACTACTGTGATCTACAAGACTACAGTGATCTACAAGACTACTGTGATCTACAAGACTACTGTGATCTACAAGACTACTGTGATCTACAAGACTACAGTGATCTACAAGACAACAGTGATCTACAAGACTACAGTGATCTACAAGACTACTGTGATCTACAAGACTACAGTGATCTACAAGACTACTGTGATCTACAAGACTACTGTGATCTACAAGACTACTGTGATCTACAAGACTACAGTGATCTACAAGACTACTGTGATCTACAAGACTACTGTGATCTACAAGACTACTGTGATCTACAAGACTACAGTGATCTACAAGACTACTGTGATCTACAAGACTACTGTGATCTACAAGACTACTGTGATCTACAAGACTACTGTGATCTACAAGACTACAGTGATCTACAAGACTACAGTGATCTACAAGACTACAGTGATCTACAAGACTACAGTGATCTACAAGACTACTGTGATCTACAAGACTACTGTGATCTACAAGACTACTGTGATCTACAAGACTACTGTGATCTACAAGACTACAGTGATCTACAAGACTACTGTGATCTACAAGACTACAGTGATCTACAAGACTACTGTGATCTACAAGACTACTGTGATCTACAAGACTACTGTGATCTACAAGACTACAGTGATCTACAAGACTACAGTGATCTACAAGACTACAGTGATCTACAAGACTACTGTGATCTACAAGACTACAGTGATCTACAAGACTACAGTGATCTACAAGACTACAGTGATCTAGAAGACTACAGTGATCTACAAGACTACAGTGATCTACAAGACAACAGTGATCTACAAGACTACTGTGATCTACAAGACTACAGTGATCTACAAGACTACAGTGATCTACAAGACTACAATGATCTACAAGACAACAGTGATCTACAAGACAACAGTGATCTACAAGACTACAGTGATCTACAAGACTACAGTGATCTACAAGACTACAGTGATCTACAAGACTACTGTGATCTACAAGACTACAGTGATCTACAAGACTACAGTGATCTACAAGACTACAGTGATCTACAAGACTACAGTGATCTACAAGACAACAGTGATCTACAAGACTACAGACTACAGTGATCTACAAGACTACAGTGATCTACAAGACTACAGTGATCTACAAGACAACAGTGATCTACAAGACAACAGTGATCTACAAGACTACTGTGATCTACAAGACTACTGTGATCTACAAGACTACTGTGATCTACAAGACTACAGTGATCTACAAGACTACAGTGATCTACAAGACTACTGTGATCTACAAGACTACAGTGATCTACAAGACTACAGTGATCTACAAGACTACTGTGATCTACAAGACTACTGTGATCTACAAGACTACTGTGATCTACAAGACTACAGTGATCTACAAGACTACAGTGATCTACAAGACTACTGTGATCTACAAGACTACAGTGATCTACAAGACTACAGTGATCTACAAGACTACTGTGATCTACAAGACTACAGTGATCTACAAGACTACAGTGATCTACAAGACTACAGTGATCTACAAGACTACTGTGATCTACAAGACTACAGTGATCTACAAGACTACAGTGATCTACAAGACTACAGTGATCTACAAGACTACAGTGATCTACAAGACTACTGTGATCTACAAGACTACTGTGATCTACAAGACTACAGTGATCTACAAGACTACAGTGATCTACAAGACTACAGTGATCTACAAGACTACAGTGATCTACAAGACTACAGTGATCTACAAGACTACTGTGATCTACAAGACTACAGTGATCTACAAGACTACAGTGATCTACAAGACTACAGTGATCTACAAGACTACAGTGATCTACAAGACTACTGTGATCTACAAGACTACTGTGATCTACAAGACTACTACAAGTGATCTACAAGACTACAGTGATCTACAAGACTACAGTGATCTACAAGACTACAGTGATCTACAAGACTACAGTGATCTACAAGACTACAGTGTGATCTACAAGACTACTGTGATCTACAAGACTACAGTGATCTACAAGACTACAGTGATCTACAAGACTACTGTGATCTACAAGACTACTGTGATCTACAAGACTACAGTGATCTACAAGACTACTGTGATCTACAAGACTACAGTGATCTACAAGACTACAGTGATCTACAAGACTACAGTGATCTACAAGACTACAGTGATCTACAAGACTACTGTGATCTACAAGACTACAGTGATCTACAAGACTACAGTGATCTACAAGACTACAGTGATCTACAAGACTACAGTGATCTACAAGACTACAGTGATCTACAAGACTACAGTGATCTACAAGACTACATCTACAAGATCTACAAGACTACTGTGATCTACAAGTGATCTACAAGACAACAGTGATCTACAAGACTACAGTGATCTACAAGACTACTGTGATCTACAAGACTACTGTGATCTACAAGACTACTGTGATCTACAAGACTACAGTGATCTACAAGACTACTGTGATCTACAAGACTGTGATCTACAAGACTACAGTGATCTACAAGACTACAGTGATCTACAAGACTACAGTGATCTACAAGACTACTGTGATCTACAAGACTACAGTGATCTACAAGACTACAGTGATCTACAAGACTACAGTGATCTACAAGACTACAGTGATCTACAAGACTACAGTGATCTACAAGTGATCTACAAGACAACAGTGATCTACAAGACTGATCTACAATACTACTGTGATCTACAAGACTACTGTGATCTACAAGACTACTGTGATCTACAAGACTACAGTGATCTACAAGACTACTGTGATCTACAAGACTACTGTGATCTACAAGACTACAGTGATCTACAAGACTACAGTGATCTACAAGACTACAGTGATCTACAAGACTACAGTGATCTACAAGACTACTGTGATCTACAAGACTACTGTGATCTACAAGACAACAGTGATCTACAAGACTACAGTGATCTACAAGACTACAAGTGATCTCTACAAGACTACTGTGATCTACAAGACTACAGTGATCTACAAGACTACAGTGATCTACAAGACTACAGTGATCTACAAGACTACAGTGATCTACAAGACTACTGTGATCTACAAGACTACAGATCTACAAGACTACAGTGATCTACAAGACTACAGTGATCTACAAGACTACAGTGATCTACAAGACTACAGTGATCTACAAGACTACAGTGATCTACAAGACTACAGTGATCTACAAGACTACAGTGATCTACAAGACTACAGTGATCTACAAGACTACAGTGATCTACAAGACTACAGTGATCTACAAGACTACTGTGATCTACAAGACTACTGTGATCTACAAGACTACAGTGATCTACAAGACTACAGTGATCTACAAGACTACAGTGATCTACAAGACTACAGTGATCTACAAGACTACAGTGATCTACAAGACTACAGTGATCTACAAGACTACAGTGATCTACAAGACTACAGTGATCTACAAGACTACAGTGATCTACAAGACTACAGTGATCTACAAGACTACAGTGATCTACAAGACTACTGTGATCTACAAGACTACAGTGATCTACAAGACTACAGTGATCTACAAGACTACAGTGATCTACAAGACTACAGTGATCTACAAGACTACAGTGATCTACAAGACTACAGTGATCTACAAGACTACAGTGATCTACAAGACTACAGTGATCTACAAGACTACAGTGATCTACAAGACTACAGTGATCTACAAGACTACAGTGATCTACAAGACTACAGTGATCTACAAGACTACAGTGATCTACAAGACTACTGATGATCAGACTACTGTGATCTACAAGACTACAGTGATCTACAAGACTACAGTGATCTACAAGACTACAGTGATCTACAAGACTACAGTGATCTACAAGACTACAGTGATCTACAAGACTACAGTGATCTACAAGACTACAGTGATGATCTACAAGACTACAGTGATCTACAAGACTACAGTGATCTACAAGACTACAGTGATCTACAAGACTACTGTGATCTACAAGTGATCTACAAGACTACAGTGATCTACAGTGATCTACAAGACTACAGTGATCTACAAGACTACAGTGATCTACAAGACTACAGTGATCTACAAGACTACAGTGATCTACAAGACTACTAGTGATCTACAAGACTACATCTACAAGACTACTGTGATCTACAAGACATCTAGATCTACAAGACTACAGTGATCTACAAGACTACAGTGATCTACAAGACTACAGATCTACAAGACTACAGTGATCTACAAGACTACATCTACAAGACAGTGATCTACAAGACAACAGTGATCTACAAGACTGTGATCTACAAGACTACAGTGATCTACAAGACTACAGTGATCTACAAGACTACAGTGATCTACAAGACTACAGTGATCTACAAGACTACAGTGATCTACAAGACTACAGTGATCTACAAGACTACAGTGATCTACAAGACTACAGTGATCTACAAGACTACTGTGATCTACAAGACTACAGTGATCTACAAGACTACAGTGATCTACAAGACTACAGTGATCTACAAGACTACAGTGATCTACAAGACTACTGTGATCTACAAGACTACTGTGATCTACAAGACTACAGTGATCTACAAGACTACAGTGATCTACAAGACTACTGTGATCTACAAGACTACTGTGATCTACAAGACTACAGTGATCTACAAGACTACTGTGATCTACAAGACTACTGTGATCTACAAGACTACAGTGATCTACAAGACTACTGTGATCTACAAGACTACTGTGATCTACAAGACTACAGTGATCTACAAGACTACAGTGATCTACAAGACTACTGTGATCTACAAGACTACTGTGATCTACAAGACTACTGTGATCTACAAGACTACAGTGATCTACAAGACTACAGTGATCTACAAGACTACTGTGATCTACAAGACTACTGTGATCTACAAGACTACTGTGATCTACAAGACTACTGTGATCTACAAGACTACTGTGATCTACAAGACTACTACAAGTGATCTACAAGACTACAGTGATCTACAAGACTGTGATCTACAAGACTATTGTGATCTACAAGACTACTGTGATCTACAAGACTACAGTGATCTACAAGACTACTGTGATCTACAAGACTACTGTGATCTACAAGACTACAGTGATCTACAAGACTACTGTGATCTACAAGACTACAGTGATCTACAAGACTACTGTGATCTACAAGACTACAGTGATCTACAAGACTACAGTGATCTACAAGACTACTGTGATCTACAAGACTGATCTACAAGTACAGTGATCTACAAGACTACTGTGATCTACAAGACTACAGTGATCTACAAAGACTACAGTGATCTACAAGACTACTGTGATCTACAAGACTACTGTGATCTACAAGACTACTGTGATCTACAAGACTACTGTGATCTACAAGACTACAGTGATCTACAAGACTACTGTGATCTACAAGACTATTGTGATCTACAAGACTACTGTGATCTACAAGACTACAGTGATCTACAAGACTACAGTGATCTACAAGACTACTGTGATCTACAAGACTACAGTGATCTACAAGACTACAGTGATCTACAACACTACAGTGATATACAAGACTACTACAAGACTGATCTACAAGACTACTGATCTACAAGACACTGTGATCTACAAGACTGTGATCTACAAGACTACTGTGATCTACAAGACTACTGTGATCTACAAGACTACACTACAGTGATCTACAAGACTACTGTGATCTACAAGACTACTGTGATCTACAAGACTACTGTGATCTACAAGACTACTGTGATCTACAAGACTACAGTGATCTACAAGACTACTGTGATCTACAAGACTACTGTGATCTACAAGACTACAGTGATCTACAAGACTACAGTGATCTACAAGACTACTGTGATCTACAAGACTACTGTGATCTACAAGACTACTGTGATCTACAAGACTACAGTGATCTACAAGACTACTGTGATCTACAAGACTACTGTGATCTTCACCAAGTACAAGACTGAGGGACTGATTACCTCATCTTTGCACACAGCTCTACAGTCTTCACATTATAACATAAGAAAGGAGGAACACAGCAGTAGGCCTACTGGCCCATACTAGGCAGGTCCTTCTCAAGCCTAATCTTGAAGACTGATGGACTGAACACATCGTCTCCAGGCAGAGGGACTGATTACCTAAAACTCTCTCTGATCTTCACCATTCTTTGTACCGGACCGATGAACCCACTGGAGGGGGCGAAACGTCTACAAATACCCAGATGTTGCACATCAGTCTAATTTTTCATGGAGAGAATTAGTTGAGTCACAAATAATAATAATAATAATAATAATAATAATAATGTTTATTTCTACCCAGGATGCTACAGACACCAGTCTACTAACACCCAGGATGTGACCCACACCAGTCCACTAACACCCAGGATGTGACCCACACCAGTCCACTAACACCCAGGATGCGACCCACACCAGTCCACTAACACCCAGGATGCGACCCACACCAGTCCACTAACACCCAGGATGCGACCCACACCAGTCCACTAACACCCAGGATGCGACCCACACCAGTCCACTAACACCCAGGATGTGACCCACACCAGTCCACTAACACCCAGGATGTGACCCACACCAGTCCACTAACACCCAGGATGTGACCCACACCAGTCCACTAACACCCAGGATGCGACCCACACCAGTCCACTAACACCCAGGATGCGACCCACACCAGTCCACTAACACCCAGGATGCGACCCACACCAGTCCACTAACACCCAGGATGCGACCCACACCAGTCCACTAACACCCAGGATGCGACCACACCAGTCCACTAACACCCAGGATGTGACCCACACCAGTCCACTAACACCCAGGATGTGACCCACACCAGTCCACTAACACCCAGGATGTGACCCACACCAGTCCACTAACAGCCAGGATGTGACCCACACCAGTCCACTAACACCCAGGATGCGACCCACACCAGTCCAATAACACCCAGGATGTGACCCACACCAGTCCACTAACACACAGGATGCGACCCACACCAGTCAACTAACACCCAGGATGTGACCCACACCAGTCCACTAACACCCAGGATGTGACCCACACCAGTCCACTAACACCCAGGATGCGACCCACACCAGTCCACTAACACCCAGGATGTGACCCACACCAGTCCACTAACACCCAGGATGTGACCCACACCAGTCCACTAACACCCAGGATGCAACCCACACCAGTCCACTAACACCCAGGATGCGACCCACACCAGTCCACTAACACCCAGGATGTGACACACACCAGTCCACTAACACCCAGGATGTGACCCACACCAATCCACTAACACCCAGGATGTGACCCACACCAGTCCACTAACACACAGGATGTGACCCATACCAGTCCACTAACACCCAGGATGCGACCCACACCAGTCAACTAACACCCAGGATGTGACCCACACCAGTCCACTAACACCCAGGATGCGACCCACACCAGTCAACTAACACCCAGGATGTGACCCACACCAGTCCACTAACACCCAGGATGCGACCCACACCAGTCCACTAACACCCAGGATGTGACCCACACCAGTCCACTAACACCCAGGATGTGACCCACACCAGTCCACTAACACCCAGGATGTGACCCACACCAGTCCACTAACACGCAGGATGTGACCCACACCAGTCCACTAACACCCAGGATGCGACCCACTCCAGTCCACTAACACCCAGGATGCGACCCACACCAGTCCACTAACACCCAGGATGTGACACACACCAGTCCACTAACACCCAGGATGCGACCCACACCAATCCACTAACACCCAGGATGTGACCCACACCAGTCCACTAACACACAGGATGTGACCCACACCAGTCCACTAACACCCAGGATGCGACCCACACCAGTCAACTAACACCCAGGATGTGACCCACACCAGTCCACTAACACCCAGGATGCGACCCACACCAGTCCACTAGCACCCAGGATGCCACCCACACCAGTCCACTAACACCCAGGATGCCACCCACACCAGTCCACTAACACCCAGGATGCCACCCACACCAGTCCACTAACACCCAGGATGCGACCCACACCAGTCCACTAACACCCAGGATGTGACCCACACCAGTCCACTAACACCCAGGATGCGACCCACACCAGTCCACTAACACCCAGGATGCCACCCACACCAGTCCACTAACACCCAGGATGCCACCCACACCAGTCCACTAGCACCCTGGATGTGACCCACACCAGTCCACTAACACCCAGGATGCCACCCACACCAGTCCACTAACACCCAGGATGTGACCCACACCAGTCCACTAACACCCAGGATGCCACCCACACCAGTCCACTAACACCCAGGATGTGACCCACACCAGTCCACTAACACCCAGGATGCCACCCACACCAGTCCACTAACACCCAGGCTGCGACCCACACCAGTCCACTAACACCCAGGATGCGACCCACACCAGTCCACTAACACCCAGGATGTGATCCACACCAGTCCACTAACACCCAGGATGCGACCCACACCAGTCCACTTACACCCAGGATGTGACCCACACCAGTCCACTAACACCCAGGATGTGACCCACACCAGTCCACTAACACCCAGGATGTGACCCACACCAGTCCACTAACACCCAGGATGCCACCCACACCAGTCCATTAACACCTAGGATGTGACCCACACCAGTCCACTAACACCAAGGAAGTGACCCACACCAGTCCACTAACACCCAGGATGTGACACACACCAGTCCACTAACACCCAGGATGCGACCCACACCAATCCACTAACACCCAGGATGTGACCCACACCAGTCCACTAACACCCAGGATGTGACCCACACCAGTCCACTAACACCCAGGATGTGACCCACACCAGTCCACTAACACCCAGGATGCGACCCACACCAGTCCACTAACACCCAGGATGCGACCCACACCAGTCCACTAACACCCAGGATGTGACCCACACCAGTCCACTAACACCCAGGATGCGACCCACACCAGTCCACTAACACCCAGGATGCGACCACACCAGTCCACTAACACCCAGGATGTGACCCACACCAGTCCACTAACACCCAGGATGTGACCCACACCAGTCCACTAACACCCAGGATGTGACCCACACCAGTCCACTAACAGCCAGGATGTGACCCACACCAGTCCACTAACACCCAGGATGCGACCCACACCAGTCCACTAACACCCAGGATGTGACCCACACCAGTCCACTAACACACAGGATGAGACCCACACCAGTCAACTAACACCCAGGATGTGACCCACACCAGTCCACTAACACCCAGGATGTGACCCACACCAGTCCACTAACACCCAGGATGCGACCCACACCAGTCCACTAACACCCAGGATGTGACCCACACCAGTCCACTAACACCCAGGATGTGACCCACACCAGTCCACTAACACCCAGGATGTGACCCACACCAGTCCACTAACACCCAGGATGCGACCCACACCAGTCCACTAACACCCAGGAAGTGACCACACCAGTCCACTAACGCCCAGGATGTGACCCACACCAGTCCACTAACACCCAGGATGTGACCCACACCAGTCCACTAACACACAGGATGTGACCCACACCAGTCCACTAACACCCAGGATGCGACCCACACCAGTCCACTAACACCCAGGATGTGACCCACACCAGTCCACTAACACCCAGGATGTGACCCACACCAGTCCACTAACACCCAGGATGTGACCCACACCAGTCCACTAACACCCAGGATGTGACCCACACCAGTCCACTAACACCCAGGATGTGACCCACACCAGTCCACTAACACCCAGGATGTGACCCACACCAGTCCACTAACACCCAGGATGTGACCCACACCAGTCCACTAACACCCAGGATGTGACCCACACCAGTCCACTAACACCCAGGATGCGACCCACTCCAGTCCACTAACACCCAGGATGTGACCCACACCAGTCCACTAACACCCAGGATGTGACCCACACCAGTCCACTAACACCCAGGATGCGACCCACACCAGTCCACTAACACCCAGGATGTGACCCACACCAGTCCACTAACACCCAGGATGTGACCCACACCAGTCCACTAACACCCAGGATGCGACCCACACCAGTCAACTAACACCCAGGATGTGACCCACACCAGTCCACTAACACCCAGGATGCGACCCACACCAGTCCACTAACACCCAGGATGCCACCCACACCAGTCCACTAACACCCAGGATGCCACCCACACCAGTCCACTAACACCCAGGATGCCACCCACACCAGTCCACTAACACCCAGGATGCGACCCACACCAGTCCACTAACACCCAGGATGTGACCCACACCAGTCCACTAACACCCAGGATGCGACCCACACCAGTCCACTAACACCCAGGATGCCACCCACACCAGTCCACTAACACCCAGGATGCCACCCACACCAGTCCACTAGCACCCTGGATGTGACCCACACCAGTCCACTAACACCCAGGATGCCACCCACACCAGTCCACTAACACCCAGGATGTGACCCACACCAGTCCACTAACACCCAGGATGCCACCCACACCAGTCCACTAACACCCAGGATGTGACCCACACCAGTCCACTAACACCCAGGATGTTACCCACACCAGTCCACTAACACCCAGGCTGCGACCCACACCAGTCCACTAACACCCAGGATGCGACCCACACCAGTCCACTAACACCCAGGATGTGATCCACACCAGTCCACTAACACCCAGGATGCGACCCACACCAGTCCACTTACACCCAGGATGTGACCCACACCAGTCCACTAACACCCAGGATGTGACCCACACCAGTCCACTAAGACCCAGGATGTGACCGACACCAGTACAAAAACACCCAGGATGCCACATGCACCAGTCCATTAACACCTAGGATGCGACCCACTCCAGTCCACTAACACCAAGGACGCGAACCACACCAGTCCATTAACACCTAGGATGTGACCCACTCCAGTCCACTAACACCCTGGATGTGAACCACACCAGTCCATTAACACCCAGGATGTGACCCACACCAGTCCACTAACACCCAGGATGTGACCCACACAAGTCCACTAACACCAAGGATGTGACCCACACCAGTCTACTAACACCCAGGATGTGACCCACACCAGTCAACTAACACCCAGGATGTGACCCACACCAGTCCACTAACACCCAGGATGTGACCCACACCAGTCCACTAATACCCAGAATGTGACCCAAACCAGTCCACTAACACCCAGGATGTGACTCACACCAGTCCACTAACACCTAGGATGTGACCCACACCAGTTCACTAACACCTAGGATGTGACCCACACCAGTCCACTAACACCCAGGATGTGACCCACACCAGTCCACTAACACCCAGGATATGACCCACACCAGTCCACTAACACCCAGGATGTGACCCACACCAGTCAACTAACACCCAGGATGTGACCCACACCAGTCAACTAACACCCAGGATGTGACCCACACCAGTCCACTAACACCCAGGATGTGACCCACACCAGTCCACTAACACCCAGGATGCGACCCACACCAGTCAACTAACACCCAAGATGTGACCCACACCAGTCAACTAACGCCCAGGATGTGACCCACACCAGTCCACTAACACCAAGGATGTGACCCACACCAGTCAACTAACACCCAGGATGCGACCCACACCAGTCCACTAACACCCAGGATGTGACCCACACCAGTCCACTAACACCCAGGATGTGACCCACACCAGTCCACTAACACCCAGGATGTGACCCACACCAGTCCACTAACACCCAGGATGTGACCCACACCAGTCCACTAACACACAGGATGTGACCCACACCAGTCCACTAACACCCAGGATGCGACCCACACCAGTCAACTAACACCCAGGATGTGACCCACACCAGTCCACTAACACCCAGGATGCGACCAACACCAGTCCACTAGCACCCAGGATGCCACCCACACCAGTCCACTAACACCCAGGATGCCACCCACACCAGTCCACTAACACCCAGGATGCCACCCACACCAGTCCACTAACACCCAGGATGCGACCCACACCAGTCCACTAACACCCAGGATGTGACCCACACCAGTCCACTAACACCCAGGATGCGACCCACACCAGTCCACTAACACCCAGGATGCCACCCACACCAGTCCACTAACACCCAGGATGCCACCCACACAAGTCCACTATCACCCTGGATGTGACCCACACCAGTCCACTAAAACCCAGCATGCCACCCACACCAGTCCACTAACACCCAGGATGTGACCCACACCAGTCCACTAACACCCAGGATGCCACCCACACCAGTCCACTAACACCCAGGATGTGACCCACACCAGTCCACTAACACCCAGGATGCCACCCACACCAGTCCACTAACACCCAGGCTGCGACCCACACCAGTCCACTAACACCCAGGATGCGACCCACACCAGTCCACTAACACCCAGGATGTGACCCACACCAGTCCACTAACACCCAGGATGCGACCCACACCAGTCCACTTACACCCAGGATGTGACCCACACCAGTCCACTAACACCCAGGATGTGACCCACACCAGTCCACTAACACCCAGGATGTGACCCACACCAGTCCACTAACACCCAGGATGCCACCCACACCAGTCCATTAACACCTAGGATGTGACCCACACCAGTCCACTAACACCAAGGATGTGACCCACACCAGTCCACTAACACCCAGGATGTGACCCACACCAGTCCACTAACACCCAGGATGTGACCTACACCAGTCCCCTAACACCCAGGATGTGACCCACACCAGTCCACTAACACCCAGGATGTGACCCACACAAGTCCACTAACACCAAGGATGTGACCCACACCAGTCTACTAACACCCAGGATGTGACCCACACCAGTCAACTAACACCCAGGATGTGACCCACACCAGTCCACTAACACCCAGGATGTGACCCACACCAGTCCACTAATACCCAGAATGTGACCCAAACCAGTCCACTAACACCCAGGATGTGACTCACACCAGTCCACTAACACCTAGGATGTGACCCACACCAGTTCACTAACACCTAGGATGTGACCCACACCTGTCCACTAACACCCAGGATGTGACCCACACCAGTCCACTAACACCCAGGATATGACCCACACCAGTCCACTAACACCCAGGATGTGACCCACACCAGTCAACTAACACCCAGGATGTGACCCACACCAGTCAACTAACACCCAGGATGTGACCCACACCAGTCCACTAACACCCAGGATGTGACCCACACCAGTCCACTAACACCCAGGATGCGACCCACACCAGTCAACTAACACCCAAGATGTGACCCACACCAGACAACTAACACCCAGGATGTGACCCACACCAGTCCACTAACACCCAGGATGTGACCCACACCAGTCAACTAACACCCAGGATGCGACCCACACCAGTCCACTAACACCCAGGATGTGACCCACACCAGTCCACTAACACCCAGGATGTGACCCACACCAGTCCACTAACACCCAGGATGTGACCCACACCAGTCCACTAACACCCAGGATGTGACCCACACCAGTCCACTAACACCCAGGATGTGACCCCCACCAGTCCACTAACACCCACGATGCGACCCACACCAGTCCACTAACACCCAGCCAGGATGTGACCCACACCAGTCAACTAACACCCAGGATGCGACCCACACCAGTCCACTAACACCCAGGATGTGACCCACACCAGTCCACTAACACCCAGGATGTGACCCACACCAGTCCACTAACACCCAGGATGTGACCCACACCAGTCCACTAACACCCAGGATGTGACCCCCACCAGTCCACTAACACCCAGGATGCGACCCACACCAGTCCACTGACACCCAGGATGTGACCACCACCAGTCCACTAACACCCAGGATGCGACCCACACCAGTCCACTAACACCCTGGATGTGATCCACACCAGTCCACTAACACCATGGATGTGACCCACACCAGTCCACTAACACGCAGGATGTGACCCCCACCAGTCCACTAACACCCAGGATGCGACCCACACCAGTCCACTAACACCCAGGATGTGACCCACACCAGTCCACTAACACCCAGGATGTGACCCACACCAGTCCACTAACACGCAGGATGTGACCCCCACCAGTCCACTAACACCCAGGATGTGACCCACACCAGTCCACTAACACCCAGGATGTGACCCACACCAGTCAACTAACACCCAGGATGTGACCCACACCAGACAACTAACACCCAGGATGCGACCCACACCAGTCCACTAACACCCAGGATGTGACCTCACACCAGTCAACTAACACCCAGGATGCGACCCACACCAATCAATTAACACCCAGGATGTGACCCACACCAGTCAACTAACACCCAGGATGCGACCCACACCAGTCCACTAACACCCAGGATGCGACCCACACCAGTCCACTAACACCCAGGATGCGACCCACACCAGTCAACTAACACCTAGGATGCGACCCACACCAGTCAACTAACACCCAGGATGCGACCCACACCAGTCAACTAACACCCAGCATGCGACCCACACTAGTCAACTAACACCCAGGATGTGACCCACACCAGTCCACTAACACCCAGGATGTGACCCACACCAGTCTACTAACAACCAGGATGTGACCCACACCAGTCAACTAACACCCAGGATGCGACCCACACCAGTCCACTAACACCCACATACCTATTTTGCTAATGGGTGAGCAGTGACTACAAGTTAATTAAGGAAACACTCTCAATGTTTCCACCCGTACCGGTGATCGAACCACGGACCCTCAGCGTGTGAGGCAATAGCTTCGTCTACGAGGCCACGGGCCTCCATAATCCCCCCCCCCCCCCCGTCGTATTACTCGAGCACAGCTCACCCACCATCATTCACCCACCATTTGCTCCCACCTGCCACTTACACTCACACCCAAATCCTCCCACTAACACCAGTAAGAACTGTTGAGAACAGTGGGTGATTATCCACTGTTGTTAACGCAAGGAATGTGCAACTGCTGTTGCTGTGTGGTTTATATTATACAGGGAACTGCTGTTGCTGTCTGGTTTATATTATACATGTCTGGTTTATATTATACATGTCTGGTTTATATTATACATGGAACTGCTGTTGCTGTCTGGTTTATATTATACAGGGAACTGCTGTTGCTGTCTGGTTTATATTATACAGGGAACTGCTGTTGCTGTCTGGTTTATATTATACAGGGAACTGCTGTTGCTGTCTGGTTTATATTATACAGGGAACTGCTGTTTCTGTCTGGTTTATATTATACAGGGAACTGCTGTTGCTGTCTGGTTTATATTATACATGGAACTGCTGTTGCTGTCTGGTTTATATTATACATGGAACTGCTGTTGCTGTCTGGTTTATATTATACAGGGAACTGCTGTTGCTGTCTGGTTTATATTATACAGGGAACTGCTGTTGCTGTCTGGTTTATATTATACATGTCTGGTTTATATTATACATGGAACTGCTGTTGCTGTCTGGTTTATATTATACAGGGAACTGCTGTTGCTGTCTGGTTTATATTATACATGGAGCTGCTGTTGCTGTCTGGTTTATATTATACATGGAACTGCTGTTGCTGTCTGGTTTATATTATACATGGAACTGCTGTTGCTGTCTGGTTTATATTATACAGGGAACTGCTGTTTCTGTCTGGTTTATATTATACATGGAACTGCTGTTGCTGTCTGGTTTATATTATACATGGAGCTGCTGTTGCTGTCTGGTTTATATTATACATGGAGCTGCTGTTGCTGTCTGGTTTATATTATACATGGAACTGCTGTTGCTGTCTGGTTTATATTGTACAGGGAACTGCTGTTGCTGTCTGGTTTATATTATACATGGAACTGCTGTCGTTGTTGCTGTTGCTTGGTTTCTAACGGTACGAGGAACAGTTACTGTTACTGCTTCTGTTACTTAATGTATTAAACCACCTGGAACCAGAGTATAATTAAAACTTACTTGTCTATCTGGAAGTAGACAGGAGGAGAGTGAGAACTCTCACTCTCTCTCTCTCTCTCTCTCTCTCTCTCTCTCTCTCTCTCTCTCTCTCTCTCTCTCTCTCTCTCTCTCTCTCTCTCTCTCTCTCTCTCTCTCTCTCTCTCTCTTCTGTATACGAGATAGAGATAGGTGTATTCTACAAGATCACTGAGGTGATGGTCAGCATCCCTACATCAAGATCACTGAGGTGATGGTCAGCATCCCTACATCAAGATCACTGAGGTGATTGCCAGCATCCCTACATCAAGATCACTGAGGTGATGGTCAGCATCCCTACATCAAGATCACTGAGGTGATGGCCAGCATCCCTACATCAAGATCACTGAGGTGATGGTCAGCATCCCTACATCAAGATCACTGAGGTGATTGCCAGCATCCCTACATCAAGATCACTGAGGTGATGGTCAGCATCCCTACATCAAGATCACTGAGGTGATGGTCAGCATCCCTACATCAAGATCACTGAGGTGATTGCCAGCATCCCTACATCAAGATCACTGAGGTGATGGTCAGCATCCCTACATCAAGATCACTGAGGTGATGGCCAGCATCCCTACATCAAGATCACTGAGGTGATGGCCAGCATCCCTACATCAAGATCACTGAGGTGATGGTCAGCATCCCTACATCAAGATCACTGAGGTGATGGCCAGCATCCCTACATCAAGATCACTGAGGTGATGGCCAGCATCCCTACATCAAGATCACTGAGGTGATGGCCAGCATCCCAACATCAAGATCACTGAGGTGATGGCCAGCATCCCTACATCAAGATCACTGAGGTGATGGCCAGCATCCCTACATCAAGATCACTGAGGTGATGGCCAGCATCCCTACATCAAGATCACTGAGGTGATGGCCAGCATCCCTACATCAAGATCACTGAGGTGATGGTCAGCATCCCTACATCAAGATCACTGAGGTGATGGCCAGCATCCCTACATCAAGATCACTGAGGTGATGGCCAGCATCCCTACATCAAGATCACTGAGGTGATGGCCAGCATCCCTACATCAAGATCACTGAGGTGATGGTCAGCATCCCTACATCAAGATCACTGAGGTGATGGCCAGCATCCCTACATCAAGATCACTGAGGTGATGGCCAGCATCCCTACATCAAGATCACTGAGGTGATGGCCAGCATCCCTACATCAAGATCACTGAGGTGATGGTCAGCATCCCTACATCAAGATCACTGAGGTGATTGCCAGCATCCCTACATCAAGATCACTGAGGTGATGGTCAGCATCCCTACATCAAGATCACTGAGGTGATGGCCAGCATCCCTACATCAAGATCACTGAGGTGATGGTCAGCATCCCTACATCAAGATCACTTAGGTGATGGTCAGCATCCCTACATCAAGATCACTGAGGTGATGGTCAGCATCCCTACATCAAGATCACTGAGGTGATGGCCAGCATCCCTACATCAAGATCACTGAGACGATGGCCAGCATCCCTACATCAAGATCACTGAGGTGATGGTCAGCATCCCTACATCAAGATCAATGAGGTGATGGTCAGCATCCCTACATCAAGATCACTGAGGTGATGGTCAGCATCCCTACATCAAGATCACTGAGGTGATGGTCAGCATCCCTACATCAAGATCACTGAGGTGATGGCCAGCATCCCTACATCAAGATCACTGAGGTGATGGTCAGCATCCCTACATCAAGATCACTGAGGTGATGGTCAGCATCCCTACATCAAGATCACTGAGGTGATGGTCAGCATCCCTACATCAAGATCACTGAGGTGATGGCCAGCATCCCTACATCAAGATCACTGAGACGATGGCCAGCATCCCTACATCAAGATCACTGAGACGATGGCCAGCATCCCTACATCAAGATTACTGAGACGATGGCCAGCATCCCTACATCAAGATCACTGAGGTGATGGCCAGCATCCCTACATCAAGATCACTGAGGTGATGGCCAGCATCCCTACATCAAGATCACTGAGGTGATGGTCAGCATCCCAACATCAAGATCACTGAGGTGATGGCCAGCATCCCTACATCAAGATCACTGAGGTGATGGTCAGCATCCCAACATCAAGATCACTGAGGTGATGGCCAGCATCCCTACATCAAGATCACTGAGGTGATGGCCAACATCCCAACATCAAGATCTTCACTGAGGTGATGGCCAGCATCCCTACATCAAGATCACTGAGGTGATGGCCAGCATCCCAACATCAAGATCACTGAGGTGATGGCCAGCATCCCTACATCAAGATCACTGAGGTGATGGTCAGCATCCCTACATCAAGATCACTGAGGTGATGGTCAGCATCCCAACATCAAGATCACTGAGGTGATATCCAGCATCCCAACATCAAGATCACTGAGATGATGGCCAGCATCCCAACATCAAGATCACTGAGGTGATGGCCAGCATCCCTACATCAAGATCACTGAGGTGATGGCCAGCATCCCTACATCAAGATCACTGAGGTGATATCCAGCATCCCAACATCAAGATCACTGAGATGATGGCCAGCATCCCAACATCAAGATCACTGAGGTGATGGCCAGCATCCCTACATCAAGATCACTGAGGTGATGGCCAGCATCCCTACATCAAGATCACTGAGGTGATGGCCAGCATCCCTACATCAAGATCACTGAGGTGATGGCCAGCATCCCTACATCAAGATCACTGAGGTGATGGCCAGCATCCCTACATCAAGATCACTGAGGTGATGGCCAGCATCCCTACATCAAGATCACTGAGGTGATGGCCAGCATCCCTACATCAAGATCACTGAGGTGATGGCCAGCATCCCTACATCAAGATCACTGAGGTGATGGCCAGCATCCCTACATCAAAATAACTGAGATGACTGTTGATGTAAGTGTAGTTGTAGACAGCTCAGAGGGTCAGTAGTAGTAGTAGTAGCAGTAGTAGTAGTAGTAGTAGTAGTAGTAGTAGTAGCAGTAGTAGTATTAGTAGTAGTAGTATTCGTAGTAGTAGTAGTACAAGTATTTACAGTACTATCTCTCCCACGACTATCTTGTATACATTAGTTGCTGGGGAGTGGAGGGTGAGGAGAGAGCCTTCGGCTACACCATCCTTGACTTTATCTAGATGATAGTAATTCTCTGTCTTCCTCTCTCCTTCCTCCTCTTAATCTTTCTCCTAAGCTCCCTCTTTATCTCCCTGACGCTATCTCTCCTTCACACTATCCCTCCGTCACACTATCTCTCATTCACACTATCCCTCCTTTACACTATTCCTCCACACTATGCCTCCTTCTCACTATCCCTCCTTCACACTATCCCTCCTTCACACTATCCCTCCTTCACACTATACCTCCTTTACACTATCCCTCCACACTATGCCTCCTTCTCACTATCCCTCCTTCACACTATCCCTCCTTCACACTATACCTCCTTTACACTATCCCTCCACACTATGCCTCCTTCTCACTATCCCTCCTTCACACTATCCCTCCTTCACACTATACCTCCTTTACACTATCCCTCCACACTATGCCTCCTTCTCACTATCCCTCCTTCACACTATCCCTCCTTCACACTATACCTCCTTTACACTATCCCTCCACACTATGCCTCCTTCTCACTATCCCTCCCTCACACTATCCCTCCTTCACACTATACCTCCTTTACACTATCCCTCCACACTATGCCTCCTTCTCACTATCCCTCCTTCACACTATCCCCCCTTCACACTATCCCTCCTTTACACTATCCCTCCACACTATGCCTCCTTCTCACTATCCCTCCTTCACACTATCCCTCCTTCACACTATACCTCCTTTACACTATCCCTCCACACTATGCCTCCTTCTCACTATCCCTCCTTCACACTATCCCTCCTTCACACTATCTCTCCTTCACACTATCCCTCCTTCACACTATACCTCCTTTACACTATCCCTCCACACTATGCCTCCTTCTCACTATCCCTCCTTCACACTATCCCTCCTTCACACTATACCTCCTTTACACTATCCCTAGACACTATGCCTCCTTCTCACTATCCCTCCTTCACACTATCTCTCCTTCACACTATCCCTCCTTCACACTATCCCTCCTTCACACTATCCCTCCTTCACACTATCCCTCCTTCACACTATCCCTCCTTCACACTATCCCTCCTTCACACTATCCCTCCACACTATGCCTCCTTCTCACTATCCCTCCTTCACACTATCCCTCCTTCACACTATCTCTCCTTCACACTATCCCTCCTTCTCACTATCCCTCCTTCACACTATCTCTCCTTCACACTATCTCTCCTTCACACTATCTCTCCTTCACACTATCCCTCCTTCTCACTATCCCTCCTTCACACTATCTCTCCTTCACACTATCTCTCCTTCTCACTATCCCTCCTTCTCACTATCCCTCCTTCACACTATCTCTCCTTCACACTATCTCTCCTTCACACTATCCCTCCTTCTCACTATCCCTCCTTCACACTATCCCTCCTTCACACTATCCCTCCTTCACACTATCCCTCCTTCACACTATCCCTCCTTCACACTAGCCCTCCTTCACACTATCCCTCCTTCACACTATCCCTCCTTCACACTATCCCTCCTTCACACTATCCCTCCTTCACACTATCCCTCCTTCACACTATCCCTCCTTCACACTATCTCTCCTTCACACTATCCCTCCTTCACACTATCCCTCCTTCACACTATCCCTCCTTCACACTATCCCTCCTTCACACTATCCCTCCTTCACACTATCCCTCCTTCACACTATCCCTCCTTCACACTATCCCTCCACACTATGCCTCCTTCTCACTATCCCTCCTTCACACTATCCCTCCTTCACACTATCCCTCCTTCACACTATCCCTCCTTCACACTATCCCTCCTTCACACTATCCCTCCTTCACACTATCCCTCCTTCACACTATCCCTCCTTCACACTATCCCTCCTTCACACTATCCCTCCTTCACACTATCCCTCCTTCATTTTGTCAGGTCTCTCCTCCACCTCCTGCTCCTCCACCTCCTGCTCCTCCACCTCCTGCTCCTCCACCTCCTGCTCCTCCACCTCCTCCTCCACCTTCTCCATCACGTTCTCCACCACCTCCTGCTCCACCACCTCCTGCTCCTCCACCTCCTGCTCCACCTTCTCCATCACGTTCTCCACCACCTCCTGCTCCACCACCTCCTGCTCCTCCACCTCCTGCTCCACCTTCTCCATCACGTTCTCCACCACCTCCTGCTCCTCCACCTCCTGCTCCTCCACCTCCTCCTCCACCTTCTCCATCACGTTCTCCACCACCTCCTGCTCCTCCACCTCCTGCTCCACCTTCTCCATCATGTTCTCCACCACCTCCTGCTCCACCACCTCCTGCTCCTCCACCTCCTGCTCCACCTTCTCCATCACGTTCTCCACCACCTCCTGCTCCTCCACCTCCTGCTCCTCCACCTCCTCCTCCACCTTCTCCATCACGTTCTCCACCACCTCCTGCTCCTCCACCTCCTCCTCCACCTTCTCCATCACGTTCTCCACCACCTCCTGCTCCTCCACCTCCTGCTCCTCCACCTCCTCCTCCACCTTCTCCATCACGTTCTCCACCACCTCCTGCTCCTCCACCTCCTGCTCCTCCACCTCCTCCTCCACCTTCTCCATCACGTTCTCCACCACCTCCTGCTCCTCCACCTCCTGCTCCTCCACCTCCTCCTCCACCTTCTCCATCACGTTCTCCACCACCTCCTGCTCCTCCACCTCCTGCTCCTCCACCTCCTCCTCCACCTTCTCCATCACGTTCTCCACCACCTCCTGCTCCTCCACCTCCTGCTCCTCCACCTCCTGCTCCTCCACCTCCTCCTCCACCTTCTCCATCACGTTCTCCACCACCTCCTGCTCCTCCACCTCCTGCTCCTCCACCTCCTCCTCCACCTTCTCCATCACGTTCTCCACCACCTCCTGCTCCTCCACCTCCTGCTCCTCCACCTCCTGCTCCTCCACCTCCTGCTCCTCCACCTCCTCCTCCACCTTCTCCATCACGTTCTCCACCACCTCCTGCTCCTCCACCTCCTGCTCCTCCACCTCCTCCTCCACCTTCTCCATCACGTTCTCCACCACCTCCTGCTCCTCCACCTCCTGCTCCTCCACCTCCTCCTCCACCTTCTCCATCACGTTCTCCACCACCTCGTCATCTACCACACAGCTTACCCAGCGTCCTCTCCGCCTGGCTGCCCTCACAAGACATTAGTGCAAATTACGTTGTAAATCCATCAACTACTTTGTGGGCTGGACCGAACAGCACCTAACTTGCTCTAAACCCGTGGTTTTTATCTCTCTCTCTCTCTCTCTCTCTCTCTCTCTCTCTCTCTCTCTCTCTCTCTCTCTCTCTCTCTCTCTCTCTCTCTCTCTCTCTCTCTCTCTCTCTCTCTCTCTCTCTCTCTCTCTCTCTCTCTCTCTCTCTCTCTCTCTCTCTCTGTCTCTATCTCTCTCTCTCTCTCTCTCTCTCTCTCTCTCTCTCTCTCTCTCTATGTACCTATTTACAGCTGTCATGAACCTATTTGCACCTGCTATGTACCTATTTACAGCTGTCATGAACCTATTTACACCTGCTATGTACCTATTTACACCTGCTATGTACCTAATTACACTTGTTATAAGCCTGTTTATAGTGCAAGGGACCTACTTCCTCCTCTTAAGTTCCTATTTACACCTGCTTTCTAAATCGGATATCAATCTCACGCTTATCTAAATCTGTGTAAATCTGATCAATTTCTAAATCTATAAATCTTACATAAATTCGTCTAAATTACATACGACCTAATTAAGGATAATTTGGCTCCAATTATAATTAAATCCCATTATTAATCCAACGTATGAATCCCCATACGAGGCAAAAAAAAAATCTTTGAAAAATCCAATATTTCAGAAATCCCTCTTTTAGAAAAATCTCCTTTTTCAAAAGTTTTCAAAAAATCTCCTTCTCAAAAATCCCCCTCTCAAAAATCTTCCTCTCAAAAATCCTCCTCTCAAAAAATCCCCCTCTCAAAAATCTTCCTCTCAAAAATCCCCTCTCAAAAATTTTCCTCTCAAAAATCCCCCTCTCAAAAATCCCCCTCTCAAAAATCCCCCTCTCAAAAATCCCCCTCTCGAAAATCCCCCTCTCAAAAATCTCCCTCTCAAAAATCCCCCTCTCAAAAATCCCCCTCTCAAAAATCCCCCTCTCAAAATCCCCCTCTCAAAAATCCCCCTCTCGAAAATCCCCCTCTCAAAATCTTCCTCTCAAAAATCCCCCTCTCAAAAATCCCCCTCTCAAAAAATCCCCCCTCTCAAAAATCCCCCTCTCAAAAATCCCCCTCTCAAAAATCCCCCTCTCAAAAATCCCCCTCTCAAAAATCCCCCCTCTCAAAAATCTTCCTCTCAAAAATCCCCCTCTCAAAAATCCCCCTCTCAAAAATCCCCCTCTCAAAAATCCCCCTCTCAAAAATCCCCCTCTCAAAAATCCCCCTCTCAAAAATCTTCCTCTCAAAAATCCCCCTCTCAAAAATCCCCCTCTCAAAAATCCCCCTCTCAAAAATCCCCCTCTCAAAAATCCCCCTCTCAAAAATCCCCCTCTCAAAAATCCCCCTCTCAAAAATCTTCCTCTCAAAATCCCCCTCTCAAAAATCCCCCTCTCAAAAATCCCCCTCTCAAAAATCCCCCTCTCAAAAATCCCCCTCTCAAAAATCCCCCTCTCAAAAATCCCCCTCTCAAAAATCCCCCTCTCAAAAATCCCCCTCTCAAAAATCTTCCTCTCAAAAATCCCCCCTCTCAAAAAATCCCCCTCTCAAAAATCCCCCTCTCAAAAATCCCCCTCTCAAAAATCCCCCTCTCAAAAATCCCCCTCTCAAAAATCCCCCTCTCAAAAATCCCCCTCTCAAAAATCCCACTCCAACACAGACCATCTCCGGCTGCTACTTCAAGGTTCTGCTTAAGCAAAAAATATAACGCCCTGATTATAAGTAATTAGGTTGGGTAATTAGGGTGATTTGGGTCTCCATGAACCAGTTTGTATATTAGGGTGACGTGTGTGTATAGTGGGATATATACACTTATATATCTTAGTGTATATATGCTTGTACTGTTGCCTTGATGTATATACATACACCTCTCTTTGGTATATATATATATATATATATATATATATATATATATATATATATATATATATATATATATATATATATATATATATATATATATATATATATATGTATATACATACATATATATATATACTGACCCACCTCCTGAATCATCTCCTCACTCACCTCCAGACCCACCTCCTGGCCCACCTAAAAGCCCATCTCCTGGCCCACCTCCTGACTCACCTCCTGACCCACCTCCTGACCCACCTCCTGGCCCACCTCCTGGCCCACCTCCTGGCCCACCTCCTGACCCACGTCCTGACCCTCCTCCTGACCCTCCTCCTGACCCTCCTCCTGACCCACGTCCTGACCCACGTCCTGACCCTCCTCCTGACCCTCCTCCTGACCCTCCTCCTGACCCACCTCCTGACCCACCTCCTGACCCACCTCCTGACCCACCTCCTGACCCACCTCCTGACCCACCTAACCCACCACAAGACACATGGTGGGCTCACCCAGACACTTACGACATGATTATTAATGAGGAGGACGAGTATATATCTTACTAATAGATCAGTCTATCTCAGCAGCAGCAGCAGCAGCAGCAGCAACAGCAGCAGCAGCAGCAGCAGCAGCAGCAGCAGTAGTAGCAGCAGCAGCAGCAGCAGCAGCAGCAGCAGCAGCAGCAGCAGCAGCAGCGGTAGCGGCGCGGTGGTAGGCGGCGGCAGCGGCAGCGGCAGCGGCAACAGGCGGCAGCGGCGGCGGCGGCAGCAGCGGCGGCGGTAGTGGCAGCAGCGGCGGCGGCGGCGGCAGGCGGCTTGGCAAGCAGCAGCGGCAGCGGCAGCGGCAGCAGCGGTGGTGGCAGCGGCGGCGCGGCAGGCAACAGCGGCGGCAGCGGCGGCGGCGGCGGTGGTGGCAGCGGCGGCGGTGGTAGCGGCAGCGGCAGGCGGCAGCGGCGGCGGCGGCAGCGGCAGCAGCGGCGGCGGCAGCGGCAGCGGCGGTGGTAAGTGGCAGCGGCAGCGGCGGCAGCAGTGGCGGCGGCGTGGCGGCGGCGGCGGCGGCGGTAGCGGCAGCAGCGGCGGCGGCGGCAGCAGCGGCGGCAGCGGCGGCAGCGGCAGCGGCGGCGGCGGCGGTGGTGGCAGCGGCAGCGGCGGCAGCAGCGGCGGCGGCGGCGCGGTGGCAGCGGTAGTAGTGGCAGCGGCGGCGGTGGCACCAGCCAGCGGCGGCGGCGGCGTAGCAGCGGCGGCGGTGGCAGCGGCGGCGGCGGTAGCAGCAGCAGGCGGCGGCGGCAGCGGTGGCAGCGGCAGCAGCGGCGGCAGGCGGCGCAGGCAGGCAGGCAGCAGCGGCAGCGGCAGCGGCAGCAGGCGGCAGTGGTAGTGGCGCGGCAGGGCGGCAGGCGGCGGCGGCGGTAGCGGCGGTAGTGGTGGCAGCGGCGGCGGTGGCGTCAGCGGTGGCAGCAGCAGCAGCGGCAGCAGCAGCGGACAGCGGCAGCGGCAGCGGCAGCGCGGACGGCGGCGGTAGCAGCAGCGGCGGCGGTGGTAGTGGCAGGCGGCGGCGGTGGCGCGGCGGCGGTGGCAGGCGGCAGCAGCAGCGGCAGCGGTGGCGGCAGCAGCGGCAGCGGCGCAGGCGGCAGCAGGCAGCGGCAGCGGCGGCAGCAGCAGCGGCAGCGGCAGCGGCAGCGGCAGCGGCAGCAGCGGCAGCGGCAGCGGCAGCGCGGGGCAGCAGTGGTAGTGGCGCAGGCGGGGCGGCGGCGGCGGCGGCGGTGGCAGCGGTGGTGGTAGCGGCGGCGGCGGTAGCGGCGGCGGTGGCGGCGGCGGCAGCGGCGGCGGCGGCGGCGGCGGCAGCGGCGGCAGCAGCGGCGGCGGCGGTGGCGGCGGCGGCGGCGGTGGTGGTGGCGGCGGCGGCGGTGGCAGCGGCGGCGGTGGCAGCAGCGGCAGCGGCGGCAGCGGCGGCAGCAGCGGCAGCGGCGGCAGGCGGCAGCGGCGGCGGCGGTGGCGGCGGTGGTGGTAGCGGCGGCGGGGACGGCGGCGGCGGCGGTGGCGGCGGTGGAGTGGTGGCAGCGGCGGCAGCGGCGGCAGCGGCAGCGGCAGCGGCGGCGGCAGCGGCAGGGGGCGGGGCAGCGGCGGCGGCGGTGGCGGCGGTGGTGGTGGCAGCGGCGGCGGTGGCGGCGGCGGCGGTGGCAGCGGCGGCAGGCGGGGCAGCAGGCGGCGGCGGTGGCGGCGGTGGTAGTGGCGGCGGCGGCGCAGCGGCAGGCGGCAGGCGGCAGCGGCGGTGGCAGCGGCGGCAGGCGGGGACGGCGGCGGCGGCGGCGGTGGCGGCGGTGGCGGTGGCAGCGGCGGCGGTGGCAGCAGCGGCGGTGGCGGCGGCGGCGGTGGCGGCGGTGGTAGTGGCGGCAGGCGGCGGCGGCGGCAGCAGCGGCGGGGCGGCAGCGGCGGCGGCGGTGGTGGTGGCAGCGGCGGCGGTGGCGGCGGCGCAGCGGGAGCGGCGGCGGTGGCGGCGGCGGTGTGGTAGCAGCGGCGGCGGTGGCGGCGGCAGGCAGCGGCAGCTGGCAGCGGCGGCGGCGGCGGTGGCAGCAGCGGCGGCAGGGGAGCGGCAGGCAGTAGGCAGCGGCGGCGGCGGCGGCAGCGGCGCGGCAGCGGCGCGGCGGCAGCAGCGGCGGCGGCGGCGGCGGCGGTTGCGGCGGTTGGCAGCGGCGGCGGCGGCAGCGGCGGAGCGGCGGCGGCGGCGGCGGCGGTGGCGGGGCGGCGGTGGCGGCAGCGGCGGCGGCGGCGGCAGCGGCGGCGGCAGGCGGTGGCAGCGGCAGCGGCGGTGGGGCGGCAGCGGCGGCGGCAGCGGCGGCGGGGCGGTAGCGGTGGCAGCGGCGGCGGCGGCGGCAGGCGGCAGCGGCGGCGGTGGCGGGGCGGCGGCGGCAGCAGCGGCGGCGGTGGTGCGGCGGCGGCGGCGGCGGTGGCAGCGGCCGCGGCGGCGGCAGCGGCGGCGGTGGCAGCGGCAGCGGCACCGGCACCAGCGGCGGTAGCAGCAGCGGCGGTGGTAGCGGCGGCAGCGGCGGCGGCGGCGGCAGCGGCGGCGGCGGTAGCGGCGGCAGGCGGTGGTGAGCGGCAGCAGGCGGCAGGCGGCGGCGGTAGTGGCGGCGGTGGCGGCGGCGAGGGGCAGCGGCGGCGGCGGCAGCGGTGGTAGCAGGCAGCGGCAGGCGGCGGCGCGGCAGCGGCGGCAGCAGCGGCGGCCAGCGGCAGCAGCAGCGGCAGCGGCGGCGGCGGCAGCGGCAGCGGCAGCGGCAGCGGCAGCAGCAGCAGCAGCAGCGGCAGCGGCAGCGGCAGCGGCGGCGGCGGCGGCGGTGGCAGCGGCAGCGGTGGCAGCGGCGGTGGCAGCGGCAGCGGCGGCGTAGCAGGCGGCAGCGGCGGCGGCGGCGGTAGCGGCAGCGGCGGCGGCAGCGGCAGCGGCGGCATCGCAGGCAGCAGCGTGGCGGCAGCAGCGGCGGCGGCGGCGGCAGCGGCGGCGGTGGCGGCGGCAGCGGCGGCAGCGGCGGCAGGCAGCGGCGGCGGTGGCAGCAGCGGCGGTGGCGGTGGCAGCAGGCGGCAGCGGCAGCGCGGCGGCGGCGGCAGCGGCGGCGGCGGCGGCAGCGGTAACGGCAGCGGCGCGGCAGCGGCGGAGCGGCAGCGGCGGCGGCAGGCGGTGGCAGCAGCGGCGGCGGCGGCGGCGGCGGCGGCGGCGGCGGCGGCAGCGTGGCGGCGGTGGCAGCGGCGGCAGCGGCGGCGGCGGTGCGGCGGCAGCGGTGGCAGCGGCAGCGGCAGCGGCAGCGGCGGCGGTGGCAGCGGCGGCGGTGGCAGCGGCGGCGGCGGCAGCGGCAGCGGTGGCGGCGGCGGCGGTGGCGGCGGCGGCGGTGGCAGGCGGCGGCGGTGGCGGCAGCGGCGGCAGTGGCAGCGGCAGGTAGCGGCGGCGGCAGCGGCGGCAGCGGCGGCGGTGGCGGCGGGCGGAGCGGCAGGCAGCGGCGGCGGTGGCAGCGGCAGCGGTGGCGGCGGCGGCGGCGGCAGCGGCAGCGGCGGCGGCAGCGGCGGCGGCGGCGGCGGCGGCGGCAGCGGTGCGGCAGCGGCGGCAGCGGCGGTGGCGGCGGCGGCGGTGGCGGCAGCGGCGGCGGCGGCGGCGGCAGCAGCGGCAGCGGCAGCAGCGCGGCGGCAGCGGAGGCAGCGGCAGCAGCAGCAAGGCGGCGGCGGCGGCAGCGGCGTGGCAGCGGCAGGCGGTGGCAGGTAGCAGCAGCGCAGCGGGGCAGGCAGCGGCAGCAGTGGCAGCAGCGGCGGCAGCAGCGGCAGCAGCAGGCAGCAGGCAGCGGTGGCAGCGGCAGCGGCGGCAGCGGCAGCAGCAGCGGCGCAGCGGCAGCAGCAGCAGCGGCGGCGGTAGCAGCGGCAGCAGCGGCAGCGGCGGCAGCAGCAGCGGCAGGCGGCAAGCCAGGCGGTGTGGCTTATTGCCGGTTGTATTCTTGGGTACTCTTCCCCCGGGATGCCACCCGAACACTCAACTAACGCCAGGTACCTGTTGCTGCTGGGTGAACGGTGGCGGCGGGTGTAAGGGTGACTTACCCATCGTCTCACCCTGCCCAGGGATGCCACCCTGACACTCAACTAACACCCAGGTACCTATTTACTGCTAGGTGAACAGTGGCAGCAGGTGTAGGGTGACTTACCCATACGTCTCACCCTGCCCCGGGATGCCACCCACAACCTCAGCTAACACCCAGGTACCTACCTGCTGGGTGAACAGTGGCAGCGGGTGTAAGGTGACTTACCCATACGTCTCACCCTGGGCCCAGGGATGCCACCCACAACACTCAACTGGTACCTGTTTGCTGGGCTAGGTGAACAGTGGCAGCAGGTGTAAAGGTGACTTACCCATACGTCTCACCCTGCCCAGGATGCCACCCACAACACTCAACTAACACCCAGGGTACCTGTTACTGCTAGGTGAACAGTGGCAGCAGGTGTAAGGTGACTTACCCATACGTCTCACCCTGCCCAGGATGCCACCCACAACACTCAACTAACACCCAGGTACCTATTTACTGCTAGGTGAACAGTGACAGCAGGTGTAAGGTGACTTGCCCATACGTCTCACCCTGCTCAGGATGCCACCCACAACACTCAACTAACACCCAGGTACCTATTTACTGCTAGGTGAAGAATTGTGGAATTATTAAGGGAAATTAGGTTTCAGTAATACTGTCAGAGCTCAGTGTTGAGGATCAACACCACCTAATTACCTCGTTAGTACATAATTACCAAGAAATTGTGGAGAGAGAGAGAGAGAGAGAGAGAGAGAGAGAGAGAGAGAGAGAGAGAGAGAGAGAGAGAGAGAGAGAGAGAGAGAGAGAGAGAGAGAGAGAGAGAGAGAGAGAGAGAGAGATAGAGAGAGAGATAGAGAGATAGATAGATAGATAGATAGATAGACAGAGAGAGAGAGAGAGAGAGAGAGAGAGAGAGAGAGAGAGAGAGAGAGAGAGAGAGAGAGAGAGAGAGAGAGAGAGAGAGAGAGAGAGAGAGAGATACCACAACGTCATTATCTCTAGAAAAGAGACCAAGACCTGGTGTTGTGGTCCCAGAATAAGAAACAGAAGGAAGACTCCGGGAAGACTGGCCAGGAGGGTCTTCCACGGGAGTATCAGCTGTTGGTAATCCTCTTAAGAGGGATTATCCTCACCGGGATACCTCGAAGGGATACCGGTGGGGCCTGCTTGCAGGAATATCCCACATAAACCCACTGGAGGCTGTGTATTCCTCGTATAATTGGAGGGATACTAGTCCTTCCATTCTTGAAGGGATACTGGTCTAATCTTTCTTGGAGGGATACTGGTTCAATCTTTCTTGGAGGGATACTGGTCCAATCTTTGTTGGAGGGATACTTTTTCAATCTTTCTTGGAGGGATACTGGTTCTTCCATTCTTGGAGGGATACTAGTCCTTCCAGTCTTGGAGGGAAACTGGTTCTACCAGTCTTGGAGGGATACCACAACGATCTTACTGTCTCATCAACAGGTAAGATGACAGGTAAATCTTACTGTCTCATCAACAGGTAAGATAACAGGTAAGTCTTACTGTCTCATCAACAGGTAAGTCTTACTGTCTCATCAACAGGTAAGATAACAGGTAAGTCTTACTGTCTCATCAACAGGTAAGTCTTACTGTCTCATCAACAGGTAAGATAACAGGTAAGTCTTACTGTCTCATCAACAGGTAAGATAACAGGTAAGTCTTACTGTCTCATCAACAGGTAAGATAACAGGTAAGTCTTACTGTCTCATCAACAGGTAAGATAACAGGTAAGTCTTACTGTCTCATCAACAGGTTAGATGACAGGTAAATCTTACTGTCTCATCAAACAAGATGGCAGGTATCTTACTGTCTCATCAACAGGTAAGATAACAGGTCTTACTTCATCAACAGTTAGATGACGTTAAATCTTACTGTCTCATCAACAGGTAAGATAACAGGTAAGTCTTACTGTCTCATCAACAGGTAAGATAACAGGTAAGTCTTACTGTCTCATCAACAGGTTAGATGACGGTATCTCTGTCTCATCAACATTTTAGATGACAGGTAAATCTTATCTCATCAACAGGTTGATGACGTAAATCTTCTATCTCTCAACAGGTAAGATAACAGGTAAGTCTTACTGTCTCATCAACAGGTAAGATAACAGGTAAGTCTTACTGTCTCATCAACAGGTTAGATGACAGGTAAATCTTACTGTCTCATCAACAGGTAAGATAACAGGTAAGTCTTACTGTCTCATCAACAGGTAAGATAACAGGTAAGTCTTACTGTCTCATCAACAGGTTAGATGACAGGTAAATCTTACTGTCTCATCAACAGGTTAGATAACAGGTAAGTCTTACTGTCACATCAACAGGTAAGATAACAGGTAAATCTTACTGTTACAACACTTAATATAACAGAGAGAGAAACCTACTCCAGCAACCTTGATTCCCGTTAACGGAAAGACTGATCCCCATCAACAGAAAACAACAGGAGTCCATTAACCCATTAACAGACGTAAAAAAAAAAACTCCTCAGTATTTCCAACTAAAAAAAAAAAAAAAAACCGGCCCCAAAATCGAAAAATTGCAAATTCTCTCACACTTCCCACCACAACAATTACCCAGGTCATCAAAATTTCACGTATTTTGGCTATTGGGCGAGCCATGCTGCACCAGGTTAATGTGGCTAATGTGGCTAATGTGGCTTAATGTGGGTAATGTGGCTTAATGTGGGTAATGTGGCTTAATGTGGCTAATGTGGCTAAATGTGGTAAATGTGACCTGGGATTATCCATGTTATTAATATTTCAGCAGTTTAAATAATATATCAGAATTGATGTAACTTGGTAAAGCTCTACACTGAGTGTAACATGGCTTGGTAAAGCTCTACACTGAGTGTAACATGGCTTGGTAAAGCTCTACACTGAGTGTAACATGGCTTGGTAAAGCTCTACACTGAGTGTAACATGGCTTGGTAAAGCTCTACACTGAGTGTAACATGGCTTGTAAAGCTCTACACTGAGTGTAACATGGCTTGGTAAAGCTCTCTACACTGAGTAAAGCTACATGGCGGTTGGAAAGCTCTACACTGAGTGTAACAGGGGTAAAGCTCTACACTGAGTGTAACATGGCTTGTAAAGCTCTACACTGAGTGTAACATGGCTTAGTAAAGCTCTACACTGAGTGTAACATGGCTTGTAAAGCTCTACACTGGAGTGTAACATGGCTTGGTAAAGCTCTACACTGGAGTGCTAACATGGCTTGGCAAAGCCTCTACACTGAGTGTAACATGGCTTGATAAAGCTTTCCACTGAGTGTAACACTGACTTGGAGTAAGGCTCTACACTGAGTGTAACATGCTTAGTAAAGCTCTACACTGGAGTGTAACATGGCTTGGTAAAGCTCTACACTGAGTGTAACATGGCTTGTAAAGCTCTACACTGAGTGTAACATGGCTTGGTAAAGCTCTACACTGAGTGTAACATGGCTTGGTGCAAAGCTCTACACTGAGTGTAACATGGCTTGGTAAAGCTCTACACTGAGTGTAACATGGCTTGATAAAGCTCTACACTGAGTGTGTAAACATGGTTTGATAAAGCTCTACACTGAGTGAAACATGGCTTGGTAAACCTCTACACTGAGTGCAACATGGCTTGCTAAAGCTCTACACTGAGTGTAACATAACTTGGTAAAGCTCTACACTGAGTGTAACATGGCTTGGTAAAGCTCTACACTGAGTGTAACATGGCTTGGTAAAGCTCTACACTGAGTGTAACATGGCTGGGTAAACCTCTACACTGAGTGTAACATGGCTTGGTAAAGCTCTACACTGAGTGTAACATGGCTTGGTAAAGCTCTACACTGAGTGTAACATGGCTTGGTAAAACTCTACACTGAGTGTAACATGGCTTGGTAAAGCTCTACACTGAGTGTAACATGGCTTGGTAAAGCTCTACACTGAGTGTAACATGGCTTGGTAAAGCTCTACACTGAGTGTAACATGGCTTGGTAAAGCTCTACACTGAGTGTAACATGGCTTTGTAAAGCTCTACACTGAGTGTAACATGGCTTGGTCAAGCTCTACACTGAGTGTAACATGGCTTGGTAAAGCTCTACACTGAGTGTAACATGGTTTGATAAAGCTCTACACTGAGTGAAACATGGCTTGGTAAAGCTCTACACTGAGTGTAATATGGCTTGGTAAAGCTCTACACTGAGTGTAACATGGCTTGGGGAAGCTCTACACTGAGTGCAAAATGGCTTGGTAAAGCTCTACACTGAGTGTAACATGGCTTGATAAAGCTCTACACTGAGTGTAACATGGCTTGGTAAAGCTCTACACTGAGTGTAACATGGCTTGGTAAAGCTCTACACTGAGTGTAACATGGCTTGGTAAAGCTCTACACTGAGTGTAACATGGTTTGATAAAGCTCTACACTGAGTGAAACATGGCTTGGTAAAGCTCTACACTGAGTGTAATATGGCTTGGTAAAGCTCTACACTGAGTGTAACATGGCTTGGTGAAGCTCTACACTGAGTGCAAAATGGCTTGGTAAAGCTCTACACTGAGTGTAACATGGCTTGATAAAGCTCTACACTGAGTGTAACATGGCTTGGTAAAGCTCTACACTGAGTGTAACATGGCTTGGTAAAGCTCTACACTGAGTGTAACATGGCTTGGTAAAGCTCTACACTGAGTGTAACATGGCTTGGTAAAGCTCTACACTGAGTGTAACATGGCTTGGTAAAGCTCTACACTGAGTGTAACATGGCTTGGTAAAGCTCTACACTGAGTGTAACATGGCTTGATAAAGCTCTACACTGAGTGTAACATGACTTGGTAAAGCTCTACACTGAGTGTAACATGCTTGGTAAAGCTCTACACTGAGTGTAACATGGCTTGGTAAAGCTCTACACTGAGTGTAACATGGCTTGGTAAAGCTCTACACTGAGTGTAACATGGCTTGGTAAAGCTCTACACTGAGTGTAACATGGCTTGGTCAAGCTCTACACTGAGTGTAACATGGCTTGGTAAAGCTCTACACTGAGTGTAACATGGTTTGATAAAGCTCTACACTGAGTGAAACATGGCTTGGTAAAGCTCTACACTGAGTGTAATATGGCTTGGTAAAGCTCTACACTGAGTGTAACATGGCTTGGGGAAGCTCTACACTGAGTGCAAAATGGCTTGGTAAAGCTCTACACTGAGTGTAACATGGCTTGATAAAGCTCTACACTGAGTGTAACATGGCTTGATAAAGCTCTACACTGAGTGTAACATGGCTTGGTAAAGCTCTACACTGAGTGTAACATGGTTTGATAAAGCTCTACACTGAGTGAAACATGGCTTGGTAAAGCTCTACACTGAGTGTAATATGGCTTGGTAAAGCTCTACACTGAGTGTAACATGGCTTGGTGAAGCTCTACACTGAGTGCAAAATGGCTTGGTAAAGCTCTACACTGAGTGTAACATGGCTTGATAAAGCTCTACACTGAGTGTAACATGGCTTGGTAAAGCTCTACACTGAGTGTAACATGGCTTGGTAAAGCTCTACACTGAGTGTAACATGGCTTGGTAAAGCTCTACACTGAGTGTAACATGGCTTGGTAAAGCTCTACACTGAGTGTAACATGGCTTGGTAAAGCTCTACACTGAGTGTAACATGGCTTGGTAAAGCTCTACACTGAGTGTAACATGGCTTGGTAAAACTCTACACTGAGTGTAACATGGCTTGATAAAGCTCTACACTGAGTGAAACATGGCTTGTTAAAGCTCTACACTGAGTGTAACATGGCTTGGTAAAGCTCTACACTGAGTGTAACATGGCTTGGTAAACCTCTACACTGAGTGCAACATGGCTTGCTAAAGCTCTACACTGAGTGTAACATAACTTGGTAAAGCTCTACACTGAGTGTAACATGGCTTGGTAAAGCTCTACACTGAGTGTAACATGGCTTGCTAAAGCTCTACACTGAGTGTAACATGGCTGGATAAAGTAAAGCTGGCTACACTGAGTGTAACATGGCTTGGTAAAGCTCTACACTGAGTGTAACATGGCTTGGGGAAGCTAAAGTGCAAAATGGCTAAAGCACTGAGTGTAACATGGCTTGCTAAAGCTGGCTATAAAGCACACTGAGTGTAACATGGCTTGGTAAAGCTCTACACTGAGTGTAACATGGCTTGGTAAAGCTCTACACTGAGTGTAACATGGTTTGATAAAGCTCTACACTGAGTGAAACATGGCTTGGTAAAGCTCTACACTGAGTGTAATATGGCTTGGTAAAGCTCTACACTGAGTGTAACATGGCTTGGTGAAGCTCTACACTGAGTGCAAAATGGCTTGGTAAAGCTCTACACTGAGTGTAACATGGCTTGATAAAGCTCTACACTGAGTGTAACATGGCTTGGTAAAGCTCTACACTGAGTGTAACATGGCTTGGTAAAGCTCTACACTGAGTGTAACATGGCTTGGTAAAGCTCTACACTGAGTGTAACATGGCTTGGTAAAGCTCTACACTGAGTGTAACATGGCTTGGTAAAGCTCTACACTGAGTGTAACATGGCTTGGTAAAGCTCTACACTGAGTGTAACATGGCTTGGTAAAACTCTACACTGAGTGTAACATGGCTTGATAAAGCTCTACACTGAGTGAAACATGGCTTGTTAAAGCTCTACACTGAGTGTAACATGGCTTGGTAAAGCTCTACACTGAGTGTAACATGGCTTGGTAAACCTCTACACTGAGTGTAACATGGCTTGCTAAAGCTCTACACTGAGTGTAACATAACTTGGTAAAGCTCTACACTGAGTGTAACATGGCTTGGTAAAGCTCTACACTGAGTGTAACATGGCTTGCTAAAGCTCTACACTGAGTGTAACATGGCTGGGTAAAGCTCTACACTGAGTGTAACATGGCTTGGTAAAGCTCTACACTGAGTGTAACATGGCTTGGTAAAGCTCTACACTGAGTGTAACATGGCTTGCTAAAGCTCTACACTGAGTGTAACATGGCTTGGTAAAGCTCTACACTGAGTGTAACATGGCTTGGTAAAGCTCTACACTGAGTGTAACATGGCTTGGTAAAGCTCTACACTGAGTGTAACATGGCTTGGTAAAGCTCTACACTGAGTGCAACATGGCTTGGTAAACCTCTACAATGAGTGTAACATGGCTTGGTAAAGCTCTACACTGAGTGTAACATGGCTTGGTAAAGCTCTACACTGAGTGTAACATGGCTTGGTAAAGCTCTACACTGAGTGTAACATGGCTTGGTAAAGCTCTACACTGAGTGTAACATGGCTTGGTAAAGCTCTACACTGAGTGTAACATGGCTTGGTAAAGCTCTACACTGAGTGTAACATGGCTTGGTAAAGCTCTACACTGAGTGTAACATGGCTTGGTAAAGCTCTACACTGAGTGTAACATGACTTGGTAAAGCTCTACACTGAGTGTAACATGGCTTGGTAAAGCTCTACACTGAGTGTAACATGGCTTGGTAAAGCTCTACACTGAGTGTAACATGGCTTGGTAAAGCTCTACACTGAGTGTAACATGGCTTGGTAAAGCTCTACACTGAGTGTAACATGGCTTGGTAAAGCTCTACACTGAGTGTAACATGGCTTGGTAAAGCTCTACACTGAGTGTAACATGGCTTGATAAAGCTCTACACTGAGTGTAACATGGCTTGGTAAAGCTCTAGACTGAGTGTAACATGGCTTGGTAAAGCTCTACACTGAGTGTAACATGGCTTGGTAAAGCTCTACACTGAGTGTAACATGGCTTGGTAAAGCTCTACACTGAGTGTAACATGGCTTGGTAAAGCTCTACACTGAGTGTAACATGACTTGGTAAAGCTCTACACTGAGTGTAACATGGCTTGGTAAAGCTCTACACTGAGTGTAACATGGCTTGGTAAAGCTCTACACTGAGTGTAACATGGCTTGGTAAAGCTCTACACTGAGTGTAACATGGCTTGGTAAAGCTCTACACTGAGTGTAACATGGCTTGGTAAAGCTCTACACTGAGTGTAACATGGCTTGGTAAAGCTCTACACTGAGTGTAACATGGCTTGGTAAAGCTCTACACTGAGTGTAACATGGCTTGATAAAGCTCTACACTGAGTGTAACATGGCTTGGTAAAGCTCTACACTGAGTGTAACATGGCTTGGTAAAGCTCTACACTGAGTGTAACATGGCTTGGTAAAGCTCTACACTGAGTGTAACATGGCTTGGTAAAGCTCTACACTGAGTGTAACATGGCTTGGTAAAGCTCTACACTGAGTGTAACAAGCATCTACCATCATCTACAAGCATCTACCTTCATCTACAAGCATCTACCTTCATCTACAAGCATCTACCTTCATCTACAAGCATCTACCTTCATCTACAAGCGTCTACCTTCATCTACAAGCATCTACCTTCATCTACAAGCATCTACCTTCATCTACAAGCATCTACCTTCATCTACAAGCATCTACCTTCATCTACAAGCATCTACCTTCATCTACAAGCATCTACCTTCATCTACAAGCATCTACCTTCATCTACAAGCATCTACCTTCATCTACAAGCGTCTACCTTCATCTACAAGCATCTACCTTCATCTACAAGCGTCTACCTTCATCTACAAGCGTCTACCTTCATCTACAAGCGTCTACCTTCATCTACAAGCGTCTACCATCATCTACAAGCATCTACCTTCATCTACAAGCGTCTACCTTCATCTACAAGCGTCTACCTTCATCTACAAGCGTCTACCTTCATCTACAAGCATCTACCTTCATCTACAAGCATCTACCTTCATCTACAAGCATCTACCTTCATCTACAAGCATCTACCTTCGTCTACAAGCATCTACCTTCATCTACAAGCATCTACCTTCGTCTACAAGCATCTACCTTCATCTACAAGCATCTACCTTCATCTACAAGCATCTACCTTCGTCTACAAGCATCTACCTTCATCTACAAGCATCTACCTTCATCTACAAGGATCTACCTTCGTCTACAAGCATCTACCTTCATCTACAAGCGTCTACCTTCATCTACAAGCATCTACCTTCATCTACAAGCATCTACCTTCATCTACAAGCGTCTACCTTCATCTACAAGCATCTACCTTCATCTACAAGCATCTACCTTCATCTACAAGCATCTACCTTCATCTACAAGCATCTACCTTCATCTACAAGCGTCTACCTTCATCTACAAGCATCTACCTTCATCTACAAGCGTCTACCTTCATCTACAAGCGTCTACCTTCATCTACAAGCGTCTACCTTCATCTACAAGCATCTACCTTCATCTACAAGCGTCTACCTTCATCTACAAGCGTCTACCTTCATCTACAAGCATCTACCTTCATCTACAAGCGTCTACCTTCATCTACAAGCGTCTACCTTCATCTACAAGCATCTACCTTCATCTACAAGCATCTACCTTCATCTACAAGGATCTACCTTCGTCTACAAGCATCTACCTTCATCTACAAGCGTCTACCTTCATCTACAAGCATCTACCTTCATCTACAAGCATCTACCTTCATCTACAAGCGTCTACCTTCATCTACAAGCATCTACCTTCATCTACAAGCATCTACCTTCATCTACAAGCATCTACCTTCATCTACAAGCATCTACCTTCATCTACAAGCGTCTACCTTCATCTACAAGCATCTACCTTCATCTACAAGCGTCTACCTTCATCTACAAGCGTCTACCTTCATCTACAAGCGTCTACCTTCATCTACAAGCGTCTACCTTCATCTACAAGCGTCTACCTTCATCTACAAGCATCTACCTTCATCTACAAGCGTCTACCATCATCTACAAGCGTCTACCTTCATCTACAAGCATCTACCTTCATCTACCAGGAGATTACATCTCCTCACACTACGTAAACGAATTTACGGTTGAGAAAACTCAGTGCAAAGAAATCTTCTCTACTCTCTCTCCCTCCTTCCTTTTCTCCCTCCCTCCCTCCCTCACTCCCTTCCTGCCTGCCTCCCTCCCTCCCTCCCTCCCTCCCTCCCTCTCTCCATCTCCTCTCCTTCTTCCTCTCCCTCCTTCCCTCCATCTCCCCTCCTCCTTCCTACTTCCTTCACTCTCCTGCCCTACGCACTCTGGAAATTATTGATAGCTTCAGACTCTGCTGGAAAATGGACTCTCGAGTGCCATTTCTCTATTAACAAGTTATATATATATATATATATATATATATATATATATATATATATATATATATATATATATATATATATATATATATATATATATATATATATATATATATATATATAAATACATATATATATATATGTGTGTGTATGTATATATATGCAGTAACCCACAGGGGGAGTTGAATAATAGCAGTAGGCCTTTCGTGTTGCAATCAACACATCTTCAGGAGCTTGCAAGATTGCAGAAATAAGTAGAAAGTGCACTCAGAACAGTTGGCTAGAGGAACAATGTGGCAGATGTTAACATCAGAACAGGGCCTGTATGATAGGCTCAGGTTAGGGTATGTAGGAGAGAGGGAGATTATTTCCCAGTAAAAGTAGGCCTTAGGCTGTGATGTCACAATGGTTGTTCAATATATTTATAGATGGGGTTGTAAGAGAAGTGATGCTGGGGCGCTGGCAAGAGGTGTGAGGTTAAAAGATAAAGAATCTAACACAGAGTGGGAGTTGTCACAGTTGCTTTTTGCTGATGACACTGTGCTTTTGGCAGATTCTGAAGACAAGTTGCAGAGGTTGGTGGATGAATTTAGTATATATGTAAAAGATGGAAATTATAAGTGAACATAGGAAAGAGTAAGATGATGAGAGGTTCAATAAATATAGAGAATAAAAGAGTGGATAAGATATTAGAGGGAGAGAATATGGAGGAAGAGAATGTATTCAGATATTTGGGACGTGTCAGCAGATGTGTCTATGAAAGATAAAGTGAATTATGGAATTGATGAGGTGAATAACATGACTGGTGGACTGAGGAGTCTGTGGAGACATGTCTTGATTCATGTTACAGTACCTGTACTCTGAAGGATGAGTGAGGATGTTACAGTCTTGGAGGTGGGAAGTACAGTACCTGTACTCTGAAGGATGAGTGAGGATGTTACAGTCCTGGAGGTGGGAAGTACAGTACCTGTACTCTGAAGGATGAGTGAGGATGTTACAATCCTGGAGGTGGGAAGTACAGTACCTGTACTCTGAAGGATGAGTGAGGATGTTACAGTCCTGGAGGTGGGAAGTACAGTACCTGTACTCTGAAGGATGAGTGAGGATGTTACAATCCTGGAGGTGGGAAGTACAGTACCTGTACTCTGAAGGATGAGTGAGGATGTTACAGTCCTGGAGGTGGGAAGTACAGTACCTGTACTCTGAAGGATGAGTGAGGATGTTACAGTCCTGGAGGTGGGAAGTACAGTACCTGTACTCTGAAGGATGAGTGAAGATGTTACAGTCCTGGAGGTGGGAAGTACAGTACCTGTACTCTGAAGGATGAGTGAGGATGTTACAGTCCTGGAGGTGGGAAGTACAGTACCTGTACTCTGAAGGATGAGTGAGGATGTTACAGTCCTGGAGGTGGGAAGTACAGTACCTGTACTCTGAAGGATGAGTGAGGATGCTACAGTCCTGGAGGTGGGAAGTACAGTACCTGTACTCTGAAGGATGAGTGAGGATGTTACAGTCCTGGAGGTGGGAAGTACAGTACCTGTACTCTGAAGGATGAGTGAGGATGTTACAGTCCTGGAGGTGGGAAGTACAGTACCTGTACTCTGAAGGATGAGTGAGGAAGTTACAGTCCTGGAGGTGGGAAGTACAGTACCTGTACTCTGAAGGATGAGTGAGGATGTTACAGTCCTGGAGGTGGAAAGTACAGTACCTGTACTCTGAAGGATGAGTGAGGATGCTACAGTCCTGGAGGTGGGAAGTACAGTACCTGTACTCTGAAGGATGAGTGAGGATGTTACAGTCCTGGAGGTGGGAAATACAGTACCTGTACTCTGAAGGATGAGTGAGGATGTTACAGTCCTGGAGGTGGGAAGTACAGTACCTGTACTCTGAAGGATGAGTGAGGATGTTACAATCCTGGAGGTGGGAAGTACAGTACCTGTACTCTGAAGGATGAGTGAGGATGTTACAGTCCTGGAGGTGGGAAGTACAGTGCCTGTACTCTGAAGGATGAGTGAGGATGTTACAGTCCTGGAGGTGGGAAGTACAGTACCTGCACTCTGAAGGATGAGTGAGGATGTTACAGTCCTGGAGGTGGGAAGTACAGTACCTGTACTCTGAAGGATGAGTGAGGATGTTACAGTCCTGGAGGTGGGAAGTACAGTGCCTGTACTCTGAAGGATGAGTGAGGATGTTACAGTCCTGGAGGTGGGAAGTACAGTACCTGTACTCTGAAGGATGAGTGAGGATGTTACAGTCCTGGAGGTGGGAAGTACAGTGCCTGTACTCTGAAGGATGAGTGAGGATGTTACAGTCCTGGAGGTGCGAAGTACAGTACCTGTACTCTGATGGATGAGTGAGGATGTTACAGTCCTGGAGGTGGGAAGTACAGTACCTGTACTCTGAAGGATGAGTGAGGATGTTACAGTCCTGGAGGTGGGAAGTACAGTACCTGTACTCTGAAGGATGAGTGAGGATGTTACAGTCCTGGAGGTGGGAAGTACAGTACCTGTACTCTGAAGGATGAGTGAGGATGTTACAGTCCTGGAGGTGGGAAGTACAGTACCTGTACTCTGAAGGATGAGTGAGGATGTTACAGTCCTGGAGGTGGGAAGTACAGTGTCTGTACGCTGAAGGATGAGTGAGGATGTTACAGTCCTGGAGGTGGGAAGTACAGCACCTGTACTCTGAAGGATGAGTGAGGATGTTACAGTCCTGGAGGTGGGAAGTACAGTACCTGTACTCTGAAGGATGAATGAGGATGTTACAGTCCTGGAGGTGGGAAGTACAGTACCAGCACACACACACACACACGCACACACACACACACAAACACACACACACACACACACACACACACACACACACACACACACACACACACACACACACACACACACACACACACACACACACACACACACGCACACATCTCCCTAGGGGGATCCAGTATGGGCTGGGTGGAACACCTAACCTTTCTTAAGGCGCACCTGCTTACCTGGACACTGATACCTGCTTACCTGGACAGTGACACCTGCTCACTCAGTGCCACAACTACCATCACATCAACTACAACCTCGACTCCATTATTACTGAACCAACCACAGTACCATTAGACCGGAATGGAACAAGATAAGAAAGTAATGGAACAAGGTAAGAAAGTGATGGAACAAGATAAGAAAGTGATGGAACAAGGTAAGAAAGTAATGGAACAAGATAAGAAAGTGATGGAACAAGATAAGAAAGTAATGGAACAAGATAAGAAAGTGATGGAACAAGATAAGAAAGTGATGGAACAAGGTAAGAAAGTGATGGAACAAGGTAAGAAAGTGATGGAACAAGATAAGAAAGTGATGGAACAAGGTAAGAAAGTAATGGAACAAGATAAGAAATTGATGGAACAAGGTAAGAAAGTGATGGAACAAGGTAAGAAAGTAATGGAACATGATAAGAAAGTGATGGAACAAGATAAGAAAGTGATGGAACAAGGTAAGAAAGTAATGGAACAAGATAAGAAATTGATGGAACAAGGTAAGAAAGTGATGGAACAAGGTAAGAAAGTAATGGAACAAGATAAGAAATTGATGGAACAAGGTAAGAAAGTGATGGAACGAGGTAAGAAAGTAATGGAACAAGATAATAAAGTAATGGAACAAGATAAGAAAGTGATGAAACAAGGTAAGAAAGTAATGGAACAAGATAAGAAAGTGATGAAACAAGGTAAGAAAGTAATGGAGCAAGATAAGAAAGTGATGAAACAAGGTAAGAAAGTGATGAAACAAGGAAAGAAAGTGATGGAACAAGGTAAGAAGGTAATGGAACAAGATAAGAAAGTGATGGAACAAGTTAAGAAAGTGATGGAACAAGATAAGAAAGTGATGGAACAAGATAAGAATGTAATGGAACAAGATAAGAAAGTGATGGAAGAAGAAAGTAATGGAACAAGATAAGAAAGTAATGGAATAAGATAAGAAAGTAATGGGACAAGATAAGATAAGAAAGTAATTGAACAAGAAAAGAAAGTAATGGAACAAGATAAGATAAGAAATTAATGGAACAAGATAAGAAAGTAATGGAACAAGATAAGATGAGAAAGTAATTGAACAAGAAAAGAAAGTAATGGAACAAGATAATATAAGAAAGTAATGGGACAAGATAAGAAAGTAATGGGACAAGATAAGAAAATAATGGGACAAGATAAGAAAGTAATGGGACAAGATAAGAAAGTAATGGGACAAGATAAGAAAGTAATGGAACAAGAAAATAATGGAACAAGATAAGAAAGTAATGGGACAAGATAAGAAAGTAATGGGACAAGATAAGAAAGTAATGGCACAAGATAAGAAAGTAATGGTACAAGATAAGAAAGTAATGGGACAAGATAAGAAAGTAATGGGACAAGATAAGAAAGTAATGGGACAAGATAAGAAAGTAATGGGTCAAGATAAGAAAGTAATGGTACAAGATAAGAAAGTAATGGGACAAGATAAGAAAGTAATGGGACAAGATAAGAAAGTAATGGGACAAGATAAGAAAGTAATGGGACAAGATAAGAAAGTAATGGGACAAGATAAGAAAGTAATGGAACAAGAAAGTAATGGAACAAGATAAGAAAGTAATGGGGAGGAATGGGATCACTAGGCCTCCTCCCTCCCCATCACCTCAGGAGGTAAGAAAGTAATGGGGAGGAATGGGATCCCTAGGTCTCCTGCCCATCACCTCAGGAGGTAAGAAAGTAATGGGGAGGAATGGGATCCCTAGGTCTCCTGTCCATCACCTCAGGAAGTAAGAAAGTAATGGGGAGGAATGGGATCCCTAGGTCTCCTGCCCATCACCTCAGGAAGTAAGAAAGGAATGGGGAGGAATGGGATCCCTAGGTCTCCTGCCCATCACCTCAGGAAGTAAGAAAGTAATGGGGAGGAATGGGATCCCTAGGTCTCCTGCCCATCACCTCAGGAAGTAAGAAAGTAATGGGGAGGAATGGGATCCCTAGGTCTCCTGCCCATCACCTCAGGAGGTAAGAAAGTAATGGGGAGGAATGGGATCCCTAGGTCTCCTGCCCATCACCTCAGGAGGTAAGAAAGTAATGGGGAGGAATGGGATCCCTAGGTCTCCTGTCCATCACCTCAGGAGGTAAGAAAGTAATGGGGAGGAATGGGATCCCTAGGTCTCCTGCCCATCACCTCAGGAGGTAAGAAAGTAATGGGGAGGAATGGGATCCCTAGGTCTCCTGCCCATCACCTCAGGAGGTAAGAATGTAATGGGGAGGAATGGGATCCCTAGGTCTCCTGCCCATCACCTCAGGAGGTAAGAAAGTAATGGGGAGGAATGGGATCCCTAGGTCTCCTGCCCATCACCTCAGGAAGTAAGAAAGTAATGGGGAGGAATGGGATCCCTAGGTCTCCTGCCCATCACCTCAGGAGGTAAGAAAGTAATGGGGAGGAATGGGATCCCTAGGTCTCCTGCCCATCACCTCAGGAAGTAAGAAAGTAATGGGGAGGAATGGGATCCGTAGGTCTTCTCCCCATCACCTCAGGAGAACACCATGTATCCCAGGGGGGACCTAACTAGATCTTCCCACTGCTCCGAAAGTCACCCTCAATATCACTAATTGCTCTCGACTCCTTTTACTGCTACTAACGTTGCTGCTTTTGTTGCTGTCTATCTATTATTTACCGACCTCTCTACGTGGCTCTTCAATCATTCAGGGCTGTTTAACTGGGCTTTCTTTCTGGCTAAGCCACTGGACACAGACTTCAGGAGGCCTTGAGTGCAGATGTTTCTCCTGTTTTTACTGGAAGAAGAGAGATGAGAAGGGTAATTGATGGAGTTGGGATGGTCATTGGGGTGGTGTTACGCGTTGGTTTGATGGAGGTGGGTTGTGGTGGGTTGTTGTGGGTTGTGGTGGGTTGTGGTGAGTTGTGGTGGGTTGTGGTGGGTTGTGGTGGGTTGTGGTGGGTTGTGGTGGGTTAGTTTGTTGAAGGGGGGATGGGATGGTATTGAATTGATGTGGTATGAGTGTGTGTGTGTGTGTGTGTGTGTGTGTGTGTGTGTGTGTGTGTGTGTGTGTGTGTGTGTGTGTGTGTGTGTGTGTGTGTGTGTGTGTGTGTGTGTTTGTGTGTGTGTGTGTGTGTGTGTGTGTGTTTGTGTGTGTGTGTGTGTGTGTGTGTTTATATATATATACATATATATATATATATATATATATATATATATATATATATATATATATATATATATATATATATATATATACATACATATATATATATATATATATATATATATATATATATATATATATATATATATATATATATATATATATATATATATATATATATATATATATATATATATATATATATATGTACATACATACATATGCTAAGGGAAAAATGCTGTTAGCCTATCCTCCCTGACTTGGTCTATCCCTCTCTCCTATCCACCTCTGCCCTGCCCAGTAAAAAGGATAGAGCCTGGAGCTAGCACTCGACATGGTCGAAGGAGCTTTTTCAAGGTGCTCCTTGAGGTCACAGTTCAGGTAGTGATGACCTCAGGCAGTGACCTCAACCATGTAAAGCTCTCATTTATGTAATTTTGCCAGGAGGGAAGGAAGGAGGGAGGGAAGGAAGGAAGGAGGGAGGGAGGGAAGGAGGGAGGGAAGGAAGGAAGGAAGGAAGGAAGGAGGGAAGGAGGGAGGGAGGGAGGAAAGGAGGGAGGGAGGGAGGGAAGGAAGGAGGGAGGGACGGAGGGAGGGAGGGAAGGAAGGAAGGAGGTAGGGAAGGACGGAGGGAGGGAGGGAGGGAAGGAAGGAGGGAGGGAGGGAAGGAAGGAGGGAGGGAGGGAGGGAAGGAGGGAGGGAAGGAGTGAGGGAAGGAAGCAGGGAAGGAAGGAGGGAAGAAAGAGATAGAATGACAGAGAGAGAGAGAGAGAGAGAGAGAGACAGAGAGAGAGAAAAAATAGAATCTTTAATAGCTTCAAGAAGAGGTATGATAAAGCTTATGGAGCAGGAAGAAGGTGGACCTAGTAGCAACCAGTGAAGAGGCGGGGCCAGGAGCTGTGACTCGACCCCTACACACACACACACACACACACACACACTGTGATACAGTACACGTCTTACTGTTAAGATCTCAGAACACCTGCAGCCTCTGCCAGGTGTTTTATCCTCCACATTTTCTGTCAGATTACCCGCTATGGCTGGAAGAAAGGTGATTATGACCTAATATTCACCTTGAAGACATAAAATAGGTAAGATTTTGTTCGGATTTTTAACCCCAGAGAGTTAGCGGCCCAAGATAACCCAAGAATGGCAGTGAGTCGTCGAGGGACTGACTGTCTTATTTCCACTGGGATCGTTCAATCTTGTTCCCCAGGATGCGACCCACACCAGTCGACTAACACCCAGGTACTAACTTGCTAGGTGAACAGGACAATAGGTGTAAGGAAATAAGTCCAGTGTTTCCACCCTTGCCGGGAATCGAACCCGGACACTCAGCATGTAAGGCTGTTTCAAGTATAACACCTGGAAAGTAGTGGTCGATTTTCACCTGTGTTTTGGGCTAGGGTTCGCCCCTCACTGCCTTGAATGATTAGCCCTATTGACCCTAATAGTGACCCTAGGCACTGCAGTGGCATTAGAAGGACGTCTTGCATAATAGTGGCTTACCTGGCTTATTGTAACGGAAACCGGTGACGTTACAGCATCAAAGAGAGAGTTTGGACGTCTTCACTCCTCTCGTCTACTTGACACACGTCTCCTGACGACTATCACTCGCCAATAGTCCGTAATTATTCACGGCAGGAAGAGTGTCCTTATTCTTTTTCGTGGAGATTGTCAGTGCTACGACACGAGATAATGGCGCACACGAAATACGGCAAGTAATGTTTCTATGTTGTGTAGCCCGGCTGGAGACACCAGGTCACTTTTGTCACATCTTCTCTGGTTTAGTTTAATCTGGCTCTGGAGCCTCTCACACCTGAGAGGCTCTGGCTTTGGCCACACAGTATAATCGAGAAGTGTGGATTACCTGAGTCCAAGGTGTAGGTTGCAAGGTATAATACCACTAGCTATATTATCAGTTTAGAAGCAAATTATCTTAAATTTTTAATGGTCTGGGAAACCCGATGTTTCCTCAGCCTAACATGTGAATACATTAAGTGGCAGAAACTAATGTAAGATAAAATATTTAATGGTTATAATTATAGTCATAATTTTTAAAGGGGTGGATTGGTAAGCAAGTGGAAGGTTTCAGTCAGATGACCCAAAGCTCCAGCTGTGGGTTATCATATGACTAGGACCATCATCAGGAAATACTTGTCTTAAATAACAAAAAAGGCACAATACCGTGACTGGAACGCTACACAAATAACCCGCACATAAAAGAGAGAAGCTTACGACGACGTTTCGGTCCGACTTGGACCATTGACAAAGTCACACTAACCAGAAGTGGAGCAGGACGGCTATATATAGGCAGGAAGAGGTGATGGTAGTAGTAGTAGTAGTAGTAGTAGTAGTAGTAGTAGTAGTAGTAGTAGTAGTAGTAGTAGTAGTAGTAGTACAAGAATGGTATATAATACCGACAAGATGAAATTAAGACACATGCGCAACACCCGGGCATCCCTATCGTAGACGTTTCGCCATCCAGCCAGCCACTGGATGGCGAAACGTCCACAACAAAGACAACCAGACGCCGCACATGTGTCTTAATTTCATCAGTAGTTGTAGTAGTAGTAGTAGAAGAAGAGGTAGTAGTAGTGGTAGTGGTAGAAGTGGGAAATAAGGAGGAGGAGCCAGTCAAATACGAAGGAAGGGGAGCACTGCAAGAGAGCTAGATGCTCACTGAGGGAGAGCAAGCGCACAGAGGTGCGTGAAAGGGGAAGTGGTGAAATAAATGAAGAAGGAACAGAAACACGAGACAGAAGAAAGAAAGACAACCCAGAGGAGAAAAGGAAAGAGGAAAGGGGAAGAGGGAGAAGAAGAAAAAGAAAAAGAAAAATGAGGAGTGAGGTTATGTCACGGGTGTTCTGAAGTTTGGAGCATTTTACAATGTAGTGGGAGAGGAAGTCATCTACAGAGACGAATCCAGGGCTAAGGTTCATACAAGGAAAGTTGTGTATTAGAGAGGATTCAACTAGACGGCGACTGTTCGAGTTGGAAGTAGGGAAGACAGTTTTAGCAGAAGACCAGTCAATAGGATGGCTATGATCTCTGACGTGACAGAAAAGAGCATTGTTAGTGTCGGCAAGCCTAACACTATTTTTGTGCTCCCTAAGTCTGTCAGAAAGAGATCGACCAGTTTCTCCGAAGTACTGAAGAGGACAGGAGGAGCAAGAAATAGAGTAGACACCAGGAACATCTGTAGAGGGAGGAGAGGTATGAACGAGATTAGTGGGAAGAGTGTTAGTCTGGCGGAAGGTAAGCTTGATGTCTAAGGGACGGAGAGAATTGTTGAGATTAGAAAGACCGGAAATGTAGGGAAGGCAGAGGACAGAAGAGTTCCCAGGAGTAGAGAGTTTGGGAGAGAAGAAATTACGTTTAGCACGTGAGAAGGCAGAGTCTATGAAATGGGAAGGGTAGCCAAGACGGGAGAACGAATTATGAAGAGTGGAAATTTCTGCTGGAAGGAACTGAGGATCACAGATGTGGAGGACACGGAGAAAGAGGGAGATAAGAACACTTTTCTTGACAAGGGAAGCATGATAGGAAAAGTAGTGAATGTACATGCCGTCCTGCTCCACTTCTGGTTAGTGTGGCTTTGTCAATGGTCCAAGTCGGACCGAAACGTCGTCGGAAGCTTCTCTCTTTTACGTGCGGGTTATTTGTGTATAATACTTGTCTTCTTTCCTGATAAACTTTACCTAACCTAACCTAACAAAATCTATCCTAACTAACCTATGATTAAGATCCACATCAAAAAATACTTGTCCGGTTTCCTGACACACCTTACCTAACCTGCTGTAAAAAATTAACTATAAAATGGTATAAAATACCGACAGGTTGTTAGGTAAGACACATATGCAACAGTTAGGTATCTTTATTATGAAACGTTTCGCCTACACAGTAGGCTTCTTCAGTCAAGTACACAAAAGTTGATAGAAGCAGAAGATACTATGGAACAATGCTCTTTTCCAGACTGAGGGACTGACCACCTCAAAACTTTAAGGGTGATGGACTGATTACATCGTCTTCAAGTATCTTCTGCTTCTATCAACTTTTCTGTACTTGACTGAAGAAGCCTACTGTGTAGGCGAAACGTTTCATAATAAAGATACCTAACTGTTGCATATGTGTCTTACCTAACAAGAAATTAACTCCACTGAATACGTGAGTACCTTGTGTGTCGATCTTATCTGCCCTGGAGCTGCAGTTCCATTAGATTCTGCATAGTCAGAAACAAGCCTTGAGATAAATGGGCATTCTGGCATACCTTAATAAAGCTGTGTAGCGAAACACAATACCTTCATGACTCACGAATTCTTAATGACATGTTTGCAGACAAGCCATACCACAGGCGGGAATTGAACTCGTGGCGAGTGAATCCGGAGATTTACGACTGACTCGCCACTAGTTCAATCCCTACCTGTGGTATGGTTTACCTTTCTTAATCTCTGCTGCTGCAAAAATTACAAGGCATTACCCCTCTCGTGCCCACTCCTGCTCTCCAGTGTGGGAAAGTAGAGAGAGGGGTCTTAGCTCCCTCGAGAGGAATTCCTGCCCCCTGAGAAGGGGTTGTCGCCCCCCGGGGTGGAGAAAATTTCTCCACACACACACACTCAAAATGTACACAACAGTGTGTACCTGCTTCAGTACACATCCATATTTTCAGCCAATTATTCCCAATTTTTGACCCATTATTCCCTATTATTAACCTATTATTCCCTATTTTTGACCCATTATTCCCTATTATTAACCTATTATTCCCTATTTATGACATATTCCCAATTTTACTCTATTATTCACTATTATTCCCATAATATTCCCTATTTTGCTCTATTAGTCCCCATTTTTAGCCTATTATTTCCTATTTTTGCTCTATTATACCCTATTCTCTGACCCATCATTACCTATTTTGATATATTATTACCTATTTTGACCTATTATTCAATATTTTTGATATATTATTACCTATTTTGACCTATTATTCAATATTTTTGATATATTATTACCTATTTTGACCTATTATTCAATATTTTTGATATATTATTACCTATTTTGACCTATTATTCAATATTTTTGATATATTATTACCTATTTTGACCTATTATTGCAATATTTTTGATATTATTAATACCTATTTTGACCTATTATTCAATATTTTTGATATTATTACCTATTTTGACCTATTTTGACCTATTATTCAATATTTTTGATATATTATTACCTATTTTGACCTATTATTCAATATTTTTGATATATTATTACCTATTTTGACCTATTATTCAATATTTTTGATATATTATTACCTATTTTGACCTATTATTCAATATTTTTGATATATTATTTCCTATTTTCGCTATATTACCTATTTTTTATTTATTCCCTATTTTCCCTAGTTATTCTATGCTTCCCTCACTCTTTATTAAGTTTCCCTAAACTTTTTATCTCAGGGATTTCCCTGACCATGGACCGGACAAGGTAGCCTCCCCAGGTATCCCAGAGGGAGGTATACCACTAGAGGTATACCTCCAGAGGTATACTTCCCCCAAAGATATACCTCTCCATAGAATGCGTACCTCCAGAGGTATACTTCCAGAGATATACCTTCAGAGGTATACTTCTCTCCAGAGATATACCCCCAGAGGTATACCTCCTTATAAAATGTATACCACCAGGGTTATACCTTCCTATATAAGTATACTCCCAGAGGTATACCTCCTTACAGAATGTATACCTCTAGGGGTATACTTAAATTCAGAGAGGATATTCCTTCCCCTTCCTCGGATCAAACCTGATTATCTCCCGTTCCTCTATCCCTATATAACTCCTTCAATAATAATAATTAGATTAATAATAATAATACTAATAATAATAATAATAATAATAATAATAATAATAATAATAATAATAATAATAATAATAATAATAATAATAATAATAATAATAATAATAATAATAATAATAATTTTGATGATAATTTTGATAATTCTGATGATTTTGATTATAATATTGATAATTTTGATGATAATTTTGATTAATAATTCCGATAATTTTGATAATTCTGATAACTATGATGATAATTTTGATAATTTTGATAATAATTCAGATAATTTTGATAATAATTCTGGTAGCTTTGATAATAATTTTAATTATTATGATGATAACTTTGACAATAATTTTAATTATTATCATGATAATTTAGAATTAATAATACCTGTAATAATGATAATAATTTTAATTATTATGATGATAATTTAGATTAATAATACCTGTAATAATCATAATAATTCTGATAGCTTTGATAATAATTCTGATAACTTTGATAATAATTCTGATAACTGTGAAAATAATTTTGATAATTTTGATAATAATTCAGATAATTTTGATACTATTTCTAATAACCTTGATAATAATTTTGATAATAAAAACGAGAGAGAGAGAGAGAGAGAGAGAGAGAGAGAGAGAGGAGAGGAGAGTGAGAGAGAGAGAGAGATGAGAGAGAGTGAGAGAGAAGAGAGAGAGGAGAGAGTGAGAGAGAGATAGAGAGAGAGAGATAGAGAGAGAGAGAGAGAGAGAGAGAGAGAGAGAGAGAGAGAGAGAGAGAGTGAGAGAGAGAGAGTGAGAGAGAGAGAGAGAGAGAGAGAGAGAGAGAGAGAGAGAGAGAGAGAGAGAGAGAGAGAGAGAGAGAGAGAGAGAGAGAGAGAGAGAGAGAGAGAGAGAGAGAGAGAGAGAGAGAGAGAGAGAGAGAGAGAGAAAGGAAAGAGAGAAGGAAATAGAAGAATGGATGGCAGTACAAAGTGGATGATTGAGGGGGAGGGGAAGACAATAAAGTGGATGATTGAGGCAAAGGAGAACTAGAGAAAGTGAGGTACAGAGGGAGAGAGAGAGAGGGTAGTGATTAGAGCAAATGGAGAGAGAGAGAAAGAGGTGAGTGATGGCTCAAAAGGAGAGTTGAATAAAGAAATGAAATGGAAGGTAAGAATTGTTTGGTGTGTGTGTGTGTGTGTGTGTGTGTGTGTGTGTGTGTGTGTGTGTGTGTGTGTGTGTGTGTGTGTGTGTGTGTGTGTGTGTGTGTGTGTGTGTGTGTGTGTGTGTGTGTGTGTGTGTGTGTGTACTCACCTAATTGTGGTTGCAGGGGTCGTTCACAGCTCCTGGTATCGCCTCGTCACTGGTGGCTACTAGGTCCACTCTGTCTCCCTGCTCCATGAGCTTTATCATACCTCTTCTTAAAGCTATGTATGGCTCCTGCCTCCACTACATCACTACCCAGACTATTCCACTTCCTGACAACTCTGTGACTGAATAAATACTTCCTAACATCCCTGTGACTCATTTGAGTCTTCAACTTCCAACTGTGACCCCTTGTTGCTGTGTCCCCTTGTTGCTGTGTCCCCTTGTTGCTGTGTCCCCTTGTTGCTGTGTCCCCTTGTTGCTGTGTCCCCTTGTTGTTGTGACCCCTTGTTGCTGTGTCCCCTTGTTGCTGTGTCCCCTTGTTGCAGTGTCCCCTTGTTGTTGTGTCCCTTTATTACTGTGACCCCTTGTTATTGTGTTCCCTTGTTGCAGTGTCCCCTTGTTGCTGTGTCCCCTTGTTGCAGTGTCCCCTTGTTGCTGTGGCCCCTTGTTGCTGTGTCCCCTTGTTGCTGTGTCCCCTTGTTGCTGTGTCCCCTTGTTGATGTGTCCCCTTGTTGCTGTGTCCCCTTGTTGCTGTGTCCCCTTGTTGCTGTGTCCCCTGGTTGCTATGTCCCCTTGTTGTTGTGTCCCCTTGTTGCTGTGTCCCCTTGTTGCTGTGTCCCCTTGATGCTATGTCGCCTTGTTGCTGTGTCCCCTTGTTGTTGTGTCCCCTTGTTGCTGTGTCCCCTTGTTGCTGTGTCCCCTTTTTGCTGTGTCCCCTTGTTTCTGTGTCCTTTTGTTGCTGTGTCACATCTCTGGAACATCTTGTCTCTGTCCACCCTGTCAATTCCTCTCAGTATTTTTTATGTCGTTACCATATCCCCCCCTCTCCCTCCTGTCCTCCAGTGTCGTCAGGTTGATTTCCCTTAACCGCTCCTCGTAGGACATACCCCTTAGCTCCGGGACTAGTCTTGTTGCAAAACTTTGTACTTTCTCTGAGTTCCTGACGGGTTTGACCAAGTATGGGTTCCACACTGGTGCTGCATACTCCAGTATGGGCCTGACGTACACGGTGTGTGTGTGTGTGTGTGTATGTGTGTGTGTGTACTCACCTATTTGTACTCACCTATTTGTGGTTGCAGGGGTCGAGTCACAGCTCCTGGCCCCGCCTCTTCGCTGATTGCTACTAGGTCCTCTCTCTCCCTGCCCCATGAGCTCTATCATACTTCGCCTTAAAACTATGTATGGTTCCTGCCTCCACCACATCACTTTCTAGGCTATTCCACGGCCTGACTACTCTATGACTGAAGAAATACTTCCTAACATCCCTTTGATTCATCTGAGTCTTCAACTTCCAATTGTGACCTCTTGTGTCTGTGTCCCATCTCTGGAACATCCCGTCTTTGTCCACCTTGTCTATTCCGAGCAGTATTTTATATGTCGTTATCATGTCTCCCCTGACCCTCCTGTCCTCCAGTGTCGTCAGGCCGATTTCCCTCAACCTTTCTTCGTAGGACAATCCCCGTAGCTCTGGGACTATTCTTGTTGCAAACGTTTGCACTTTCTCTAATTTCTTGACGTGCTTGACTAGGTGTGGATTCCAAACTGGTGCTGCATACTCCAGTATGGGCCTGACGTAACTGGTATACAGAGTCTTAAACGAATCCTTACTGAGGTATCGGAACGCTATCCGTAGGTTTGCCAGGCGCCCGTATGCTGCAGCAGTTATCTGATTGATGTGCGCCTCAGGAGATATGCTCGGTGTTATACTCACCCCCAGAGCTTTTTCCTTGAGTGAGGTTTGCAGTCTTTGGCCATCTAAACTATATTGTGTCTGCGGTCTTCTTTGCCCTTCCCTAATCTTCATGACTTTTCATTTGGTAGGGTTAAATTCAAGGAGCCAGTTGCTGGACCAGGCTTGTAGCCTGTCCAAGTCTCTTTGTAGTCCTGCCTGATCCTCATCCGATTTGATTTTTCTCATTAACTTCGCATCATCTGCAAACACGGACACTTCTGTGTCTATCCCTTCCGTTATGTCGTTCACATATACCAAGAACAGCACAGGTCCTAGGACTGACCCATGTGGAACCCCGCTTGTCACAGGCGCTCACTCTGACACCTCGTCGCGTACCATGACTCGTTGTTGCCTCCCTGTCAGGTAATCTCTGATCCATTGCAGTGCCTTTCCTGCTATGTGTGCCTGGTCCTCTAGCTTTTGTGTGTGTGTGTGTGTGTGTGTGTGTGTGTGTGTGTGTGTGTGTGTGTGTGTGTGTGTGTGTGTGTGTGTGTGTGTGTGTGTGTGTGTGTGTGAGTGTGTGTGTGTGTGTGTGTGTGTGTGTGTGTGTGTGTGTGTGTGTGTGTGTGTGTGTACTCACCTACTCACTATTTGTGGTTGCAGGGGTCGAGTCCTAGCTCCTGGCCCCGCCTCTTCACCGGTTGCTACTGGGTCCTCTCTTTCCCTGTGTGTGCGTGTGTGTGCGCACGCCCGTGTGAATATACACCAAGATATGTGTATTTCTAAGTGTATATACACTGAGATATGTTCAGGTATATACATCAATATATACCTCAGTGTATATACACGTCTCTACCTTCAGGGGGCGTCACCTGTGACGTCACAGGTGACACATCACAGGTCCCTCCCTCAGGGTACGTCACCTGTGACGTCACAGGTGACACATCACAGGTCCCTCCCTCAGGGTACGTCACCTGTGATGTCACAGGTGACACATCACAGGTCCCTCCCTCAGGGTACGTCACCTGTGATGTCACAGGTGACACATCACAGGTCCCTCCCTCATGGAACGTCACCTGTGACGTCACAGGTGTCACAGTGTAAAGGTCTACACCAAGACTTCGACAGATGTCACTCTAAGCTGCTGACACGGGGAGGGAGGAAGATAGAGGAGGGAGTGAGGGAGAGAGGATAGGAGGAGAGGGAGAGAGGGAGGGAGTGAGGGAGAGAGGATAGGAGGAGAGGGAGAGAGGGAGGGAGTGAGGGAGAGAGGATAGGAGGAGAGGGAGAGAGGAGGGAGTGAGGGAGAGAGGATAGGACGAGAGGGAGAGAGGAGGGAGTGAGGGAGAGAGGATAGGAGGGAGAGAGAGAGGGAGAGAGAGAGGGAGGAATCAATAGATGAAGTAGAGAAGGAATAAGATGTAAGGGAATAATGCATAGCTTGAGAGGAGGAGGAAGAGTAGGAGGAAGAGGGAGGATAATAAGCCAGGGTAACCCAGAATAAGCCAGACAGTGTGGCTTACCTGCCAATGATGCTCTCAGGTGTTCTCCCCCAGGATGCCATCACTGCTGCTACAATTCTATTGCCAACTCTCTGACGATTATGATACAAATAGTACCTGGTGACAGACTGGGCCCCGGGGGGCGTTGACCCCCTAAACTCTCACTTCAGGTATACTCCAGGTATACTCCAGGTATACTCAGGTATACTCAGGTATACTCCAGGTATACTCCAGGTATACTCAGGTATACTTAGGTATACTCCAGGTATACTCAGGTATACTCTAGTACACCCAGGCATACCAGGCATACCCAGGCATACCCAGGCATACCAGGCATACCCAGGCATACTCCAGGCATACCCAGGCATACCAGGCATACTTAGGCAGACTCCAGGCATACTCAGGTGATACTTAGTACACTCCAGGTACACTCAGGCATACTCCAGGTATACTCCAGGTATACTCAGGCATACTCTGTGCATACCCATATACTCCAGGTATTAATTATAGTATACTTAGGTATACCCGTGCATATTCTCAGGCATACCCTAGGTATACTCCAGTATAATTATGATAATCTTAGGCATACCCAGGTGATACTCTAGTACAATTCAGGTATACTCCAGGCATAATCAGGTATACTCCAGGTATACTCAGGTATACTCCAGGTATACCATAAGCACTCCAGGCATACTCCAGGCATACCCAGGCATCTATGCACAGCCCCAGGCATACCCAGGTATACCCAGCATACTCCAGGTATACCCAGGCATATTCAGGCATAATTATGCATAATTCCAGGCATACCCAGGTATACTCAGTATACCCAGGTATACTCCAGGCATACTCCAGTACCCAGGCACTCCAGTATACTCCAGGCATACTCAGGCATACTCCATGGGCATACTCCAGGCATACCTGTGGCATACTCCAGGTATACCCAGGCATACCCAGGCATACCCAGGCATACCCAGGCATACTCCAGGCATAACAAGGCATACCCAGGCATACCCAGGTATACCCAGGCATACTCCAGGCATACTCCAGGTATACCAGGCATAATTCAGGTATACTCCAGGTATACTCCAGGTATACTCCAGGCATACTCCAGGCATACTCCAGCATACCTGTGTACAATCTTGGTGGCTACTCCCAGGCATACCCAGGCATACCAGCATACTCCAGGTACAATTCAGGCATACTCCAGGCATACTCCAGGCATACCAGGCATACTCCAGGCATACTCCAGGTATACCCAGGCATAATTCAGGCATACCCAGGTATATCTAGGCATACCCAGGCATACTCCACAGTTCCAGGCATACCAGGCATACTCCAGGCATACTCCAGGTACACCCAGGTATACCCAGGTATACTCAGGTATACCCAGGTATAATTCAGGTATACTCCAGGCATACTCCAGGCATAATCTTGCGTATACTCCAGGCATACTCCAGGCATACCAGGCATACTCCAGGCATACCCAGGCATACCCAGGCATGTTCCAGTGCAGTACCCAGGCATACCCAGGCATACTCCAGGCATACTCCAGGTACACTCCAGCATACCCAGGCATACCCAGGCATATCTGGTGCATACCCAGTATGCCCAGGCATACCCAGGTATACCCAGGTATACCAGGCATACTCCAGGCATACACTCCAGGTTACCCAGGGTATACTCCAGGTATACTCAAGTATACCCAGGCATACTCCAGGCATACCAGGCATATCTGCAAGTATGTCTATGGCATAATTCAGGCATACCCAGGCATACTCAGGCATACTCCAGGTATACTCCAGGCATACCCAGGTAAACTCACAGGCATACCTCAGGCATACTCCAGGCATACTCCAGGCATACCAGGCATACCCAGGCATACTCCAGGTATACCAGGCATACCCAGGCATAATCTGCGGTATCTCTCCAGGCATACCACAGGCATAACACCAGGCATACTCCAGGCATATCTTATGTATACTCCAGGTATACCAGGGCATACTCAGGCATACCCAGGCATAACGAGGTAATACTCCAGGCATACCCAGGCATACCCAGGCATACCCAGGCATACTCCAGGCATGTTCCAGGCATAATTTGTGCATACCCAGTATACTCCAGGCATACCCAGGCATATCTATACATACCAGGCATACCTAGTAATACAATCTGGTGTTACTCCAGGTATACTCCAGGTATACTCCAGGTATACCCAGGCATACCCAGGCATACCCAGGCATACTCCAGGCATACCAGGTATACCCAGGCATAATTCAGGTACACTCCAGGCACCAGGTACACCAGGCATACTCCAGGCATATCTGAGGCATAAATTCAGGTACATCTAGCATACCCAGGCATAATCCAGGCATACTCCAGGCATACTCCAGGTATACTCCAGGTATATTCCAGGTATACTGGTATACTCCAGGCATATCCTGGTATACCCAGGCATACTCCAGGTATACTCAGGTATACCCAGGCATACCCAGGTATACTCAGGTATACCCAGGTATACCCAGGTATACCAGGTATACCCAGTACAATTCCAGGTATACTCCAGGTATACTCCAGGCATAATTGTGTATACTCCAGGTATGCTCCAGGTATACTCAGTATACCCAGGCATACCCAGGTATACTCCAGGCATACTCCAGGTACACTAGTATACTCAGGTATACTCCAGGTATACCAGGTATACTCCAGGTATACTCAGGTACAATTCAGGCATACCCAGGTATATCTAGGCATACCAGGCATAATTCAGGCATACCCAGGCATAATTCCAGGCATACTCAGGCATACTCCAGGCATACCCAGGCATACCCAGGTATACCTCAGTATTCTCCAGGCATACTCCAGGTACACTCAGGTATACCCAGGTATACCCAGCATACCCAGGTATACTCCCAGGTATACTCCCCCAGGTATACTCAGGTATACTCCAGGTATACTCCAGGCATAATTATATACCCAGGTATACTCAGGTATACTCCAGGTATAATTCAGGCATATCTAGGTATAATTCAGGTATACTCAGGTATACTCAGGTATACTCCAGGCATACTCCAGGCATACTCCAGGTATACTCATGTGTATACTCCAGGTATACTCCAGGCATACTCCAGGTATACTCCAGGTATACTCAGGTATACTCCAGGCATACTCCAGGCATACCCAGGCATACTCAGGCATACTCCAGGTATACTCCAGGCATACCCAGGCATGTTCCAGGTATACTCAGGTATACTCCAGGTATTACCCAGGTATACTCAGGTATACTCCAGGTATACTCCAGGTATACTCAGGTATACTCCAGGTATACTCCAGGTATACCAGGCATACTCCAGGCATACCAAGGCATACCTCAGGTATACCCAGGCATACCAGGCATAATTCAGGCATACCTCAGGCATACCCAGGCATACCAGGTATACCAGGTATACTCCAGGCATACCAGGTACACCAGGCATACCCAGGCATACTCAGGTATACTCCAGGCATAATTCAGGCATAATTCAGGTATACCCAGGCATACTCCATACTCCAGGTATACCAGGCATACTCCAGGTATACTCAGGCATACTCCAGGCATACCAGGCATACCCAGGCATACTCCAGGCATACTCCAGGCATACCCAGGTACACTCCAGGTACTCCAGGCATACCAGTACAATTCCAGGTATACCCAGGCATACTCCAGGCATACTCCAGGTATACCAGGCATACTCCAGGCATACTCCAGGCATACTCAGGCATACTCCAGGCATACTCCAGGTATACCCAGGCATACTCCAGGCATACTCAGGCATACCCAGGCATACTCCAGGTATACCCAGGTACACCCAGGTATACTCCAGGCATACCCAGGCATACCCAGGCATACTCCAGGTACTACTCCAGGCATGCCCAGGCATACTCCAGGCATACCCAGGTATACCAGGCATAATCTATAGTACACCAGGCATACTCAGGCATACTCCACGTACACCCAGGCATACCCAGTATGCTCCAGGCATACCCAGGCATACCCAGGCACACCAGGCATACTCCAGGCATACTCCAGGTACACCAGGTATACTCCAGGTATACCCAGTATACTCCAGGCATACTCCAGGTATACTCAGTACTCCAGGTATACTCCAGTGTACACCAGGTATACCCAGGCATACTCATATATACCAGGCATACTCCAGGCATAATTCAGGCATACTCCAGGCATACTCAGGTATACCCAGGTATTACCCATAGGCATACTCAGGTATACTCCAGGCATACCAGGTACACCAGGCATACTCCAGGTATACTCCAGGCATACCCAGGCACACTCAGGCATACTCCAGGCATACTCAGGCACACTCCAGGCATACCCAGGTATACCCAGGTATACCCAGGCATAATTCAGGCACAATTCCAGGCATACCCAGGTATACCTCAGGCATAATTCAGGTATACTCCAGGTATACTCAGGCATACTCCAGGTATACCAGGCATACTCCAGGTATAATTCCAGGCATACTCCAGGTATACTCCAGGCATACTCCAGGTATACTCCAGGTATACCCAGGCATACTCCAGGTACACCACAGGCATACCCAGGATACCCAGGTATACTCCAGGTATACTCCAGGTATACTCCAGGTATACTCAGGTATACTCCAGGTATACTCCAGGTATACTCCAGGTATACTCCAGGTATACTCAGGTATACTCCAGGTATACTCCAGGTATACTCCAGGTATACACTTAATTAAGAAAACCTGCCCTGGTTCTGCTCTATGGCCACTAAAATAAGTTTTTCAACCTCCAGTTAACGTTTTTTTGAGGTGTGAGATTACTTAAAAAAATAGTCAGTATAAAAGGTTTGAAGGCGATCTGGAGAAGCATTCTTGAGGTGTTAGATCCCTTAAAAATTTGTCAGTATAAAAGGTTTGAAGGCGATCGGGAGAAGCATTCTTGAGGTGTGAGATCCCTTAAAAATTTGTCAGTATAAGAGGTTTGAAGGCGATCTGGAGAAGTATTCTTGAGGTTTCAAGGTGTTTGTGTGTAGCCTCAAGGAGGGTGATCAGAGAACTCATTTGTTCTTCAAAGAACAAGGCAGAACAAGGCAGTGACAACAGAACAAGGGAATATTTCTGTCAGTGTCAGCTGTTAGTCAGCTGGCACAATACCAATGTCAGAATTTTCAGCTGACAATTCTTTCCATTCTTCCCTCCCTCTTCTCCCTCCCTCCCTCTCTCTTACTCCCTTCTTCTCTCCCTTCCTTTCTCCCTCCCTCCTCTTCCTGGGTCCCTTCATACTGCCATATTTTCTCTTTTCTTCCTACCTGCACCTGGGTGGCATCCTGGGCAGGGTGAGACGTATGTGTCACTCCACACCTTGCTGCCACTGTTCACCCAGCAAGCCAGGCACCTGGGTGTTAGCTGAGTGTTGTGGGTGGCATCCTGGGGCAAGTGAGACGTGAGGGTGTTCACCTACACTCAAGGTCACTGTTCATCTAGCAATAAGTAGGTACCTGACTGTTAGTTGAGTGTTGTGGGTAGTATCCTGGGTAGGTGAGACGTATGGGCAAGTCACCTTACACCTGCTGCCACTGTTCACTTAGCAGTAAATAGGTACCCAAGTGTTAGTTGAGTGTCAGGTGGCATCCCTGGGCAGGGTGAGACGTATAAGCAAGTCACCTTACACCTGCTGCCACTGTTCACCTAGCAGTAAATAGGTACCTGGGTGTTATTGAGTGTTGTGGGTGGCATCCCAAGCAGGGTGAGACGTATGGGGCAAGTCACCTTACACCTGCTGTCACTGTTCACCCAGCAGTAAATAGGTACCTGCGTTAGTTGAGTGTTGTGGGTGGCACTCTGGGCAGGTGAGACGTATGGGCGTCACCTTACACCTGCTGCCACTGTTCACCTGTTAGCAGTAAATAGGTACCTGGGTGTTAGTTGGAGGTTGTAGGTGGCATCCCCGCAGGGAGAGATTTGTATATAAGTCACTTTACACCTGCTGCCACTGTTCACCTAGCAGTAACAGGTACTTGGGTGTTAGTTGAGGTTAGGTGGCATCCTGCAGGGAGAGACGTATGGGCAAGTCACCTTACAACTGCTGCCACCGTTCACCTAGCAGTAAATAGGTACCCAAGTGTTAGTTGAGTGTTGTGGTGGCATCCCACAGGTGAGACGTATGGGCAAGTCACCCACACCTGCTGCCACTGTTCACCTAGCAGTGCAACAGGTAATACCTGGTGTTAAAGGAGTGTCAGGTGCATCCTGCAGGGTGAGACGTATGGGCAAGTCACCTTACACCTGCTGCCACTGTTCACCCAGCAGTAAATAGGTAAATTCCGGCAAAAGAAGGAGTGTTGTGGTGGCATCCTGGGCAGGGTGAGACGTAAGGGCAAGTCACCTTACACCTGCTGCCACTGTTCACCAGCAGCAAATAGGTACCTGGTGTTAGCTGAGGTTGTGGGTGGCATCCCGGGCAGGGTGAGATGCATGGGGCAAGTCACCCACACCTGCTGCCACTGTTCACCTAGCAGTAAATAGGTACCTGTGCTAGCTGAGTGTTGTGGGTGGCATCCTGGGCAGGGTGAGACGTGGGCAAGTCACCTTGGCTAACTCCGCCGCCACTGTTCACCTAGCAGCAACAGGTACCTGGGTGTTAGCTGAGTGTTGTGGGTGGCATCCTGCAGGGGTAAGAGACGTATAAGCAAGTCACCTTTTTTACACCTGCTGCCACTGTTCACCTAGCAGTAAATAGGTACCCAAGTGTTAGTTGAGTGTTGTGAGGCATCCTGGGCAGGTGAGACGTATGGGTAACACCCACACCTGCTGTCACTGTTCACCTAGCAACAGGCACCCAAGTGTTAGTTGCGTTGTGGGCATCCCGGGCAGGGTGAGACGTATGGGCAAGTCACCTTACACCTGCTGCCACTGCTCACCTAGCAGCAACAGGCAAATTGGTGCTACTGGAGGTTGTGGGTGGCATCCTGGGCAGGGTGAGACGTATGGGCAAGTCACCTTACACCTGCCGCCACTGTTCACCTAGCAGTAACAGGTACCTGGTGTTAGCTGAGTGTTGTGGGTGGCATCCTGGGCAGGGTGAGACATATGGGCAAGTCACCTTACATCTGCTGCCACTGTTCACCTAGCAGCAACAGGCACCTGGGCAAGAAGGAGGTTGTGGGTGGCATCCTGGGCAGGGTGAGACGTGTATGGGCAAAGTCACCTTACACCTGGGCTGCCACTGTTCACCTAGCAGCAAATAGGTACCCGTGTTAGTTGAGCGTTGTGGTGGCATCCTGGGCAGGGTGAGACGTATGGGTGTTTTCACCTTACACCTGCTGCCACTGTTCACCTAGTGCAACAGGTACCTGGGAGAAGTTGAGTGTTGTGGGCGGCATCCTGGGCAGGGTGGACATCGTAGCGGGCAAGTCACTCACACCTGCTGCCACTGTTCACCTAGCAGTAAATAGGCACCTGGAGTGTTAGTTGAGTGTTGTGGGTGGCATCCTGGTCAGGGTGAGACGTATGAGCAAGTCACTACACCTGCTGCCACTGTTCACCTAGCAGTAACAGGTACCTGGGTGTTAGCTGAGTGTTGTGGGTGGCATCCTGCAGGGTGAGACGTATGGGTAAAGTCACTCACACCTGCTGCCACTGTTCACCCAGGCAGGTGAAGCCAGGTACCTGGGTGTTGAGTGTTTTGGGTGGCATCCTGGGCAGGAGACGTATGGGCAAGTCACCTACACCTGCTGTCACTGTTAATGTCAGAGAGAGAGAGAGAGAGAGAGAGAGAGAGAGAGAGAGAGAGAGAGAGAGAGAGAGAGGAGAGAGAGAGAGGAGAGAGAGAGAGAGAGAGAGAGAGAGAGAGAGAGAGGAGAGAGAGAGAGAGAGAGAGAGAGAGAGAGAGAGAGAGAGAGAGAGAGAGAGTGCGTGCAGTATAAGGATGAATGGGAGGATGTTGGCACCTGGAGAAGAAGTTATATCCTTGGGGTGAAATTTGGACCCAAACCAACCATGAAGAACCATGTTGTAAATCTTGGTAAACAAGGCAGCCAGGAAGCCACAGCACTCTGCCGTATCTCGCATCTGCCAACAGTAGGGGTTAAAAGATCCTGCATGAGGCACAAGTACGCTCACACCTGAGTATGCTCCACTTTTGGTTTGCCTTTGCCCTCCTCACTATCTGCGACTGCTGCATATAGAGAACAGAGCAAGACGTCTCATCTTCTCGCCTGACCCATCCTGGATAGATCTGTCATTTCAGCAGAGCCTTCACAACATAGGAGGGATGTGGGTGGCCCACTGTTATGTACAAGGCCAATATTGTCAAAATACCACACTTGGATCCACTTCTCGAGGACACATTGGAAGGAACAAGCTTATGCCACAAGACGGGCAGAAAGCAGCAACTTCACTCTGGCTGTACCTCCTCCAGAACATCACTCCATCTGAGATCATACATACCCAGGATGACTCGAGTATGGAACACATCTGTACATAATGATGTCAACGAGATAACGTCGTTGATCAAATGAAAATGCTGGCCCACAGATGGCTCCAACTTCTCATCCTGTTCCTACTTGTATGTCTCCATAACAATAAAATAAGCTTAAACGGCTTCGATGTAGGCAACAGCTCTAGCTTTCTACACAGTTAGGAATCTCAATCCGTAAATAGCTGTCAATAGTTAGGATCCTCAAACTTGTCAAACCCTGTGTAAAAAAAAAAAAATAAAGAGAGAGAGAGAGAGAGAGAGAGAGAGAGAGAGAGAGAGAGAGAGAGAGAGAGAGAGAGAGAGAGAGAGAGAGAGAGAGAGAGAGAGAGAGAGAGAGAGAGACTCACTTCACCTACCCACAGTGCTTCAAGTTCCCCCTCAGGAGATAGTCTCAGAAGCATCTCTCAAAGAGGTCACTGACCTGACAGATATCTTGATGACAGACGCCAGTATCCTGCCACTGGCTGACAGTACACACTGACAATACACACTGGCTGACAGTACACACTGACAATACACACTGGCTGACAGTACACACTGACAATACACACTGGCTGACAGTACACACTGACAATACACACTGGCTGACAGTACACACTGACAATACACACTGGCTGACAGTACACACTGACAATACACACTAGCTGACAGTACACACTGACAATACACACTAGCTGACAGTACACACTGACAATACACTCTGGCTGACAGTACACACTGACAATACACACTAGCTGACAGTACACACTGACAATACACACTAGCTGACAGTACACACTGACAATACACTCTGGGCCGACAGTACACTGACAATACACACTAGCTGACAGTAATAACACTGACAATACACACTAGCTGACAGCACACCACAATACACTGGCTGACAGTACACTGACAATACACACCAGCTGACAGTACACAGACCGACAATACACACCAGCTGACAGTACACACTGACAATAAGACACACTCTGGCCGACATGCACACACTGACAATACATGACTCAGCTGACAGTACACTGACAATACACACTAGCTGACAGTACACACTGACAATACACTCTGGCTGACAGTACACACTGACACACACACTAGCTGTGGGATGCACACACTTACAAATACACACTAGCTGACAGTACACACTGACAATACACACTAGCTGACAGTACACACTGACAATACACACTAGCTGACAGTACACACTGACAATACACACTGGCTGACAGTACACACTGACAATACACAATAGCTGACAGTACACACTGAGAATACACACTAGCTGACAGTACACACTGACAATGCACACTAGCTGACAGTACACACTGACAATACACACTAGCTGACAGTACACACTGACAATACACTCTGGCTGACAGTACACACTGACAATACACACTAGCTGACAGTACACACTGACAATACACACTAGCTGACAGTACACACTGACAATACACACTAGCTGACAGTACACACTGACAATACACACTAGCTGACAGTACACACTGACAATACACACTGGCTGACAGTACACACTGACAATACACAATAGCTGACAGTACACACTGAGAATACACACTAGCTGACAGTACACACTGACAATACACACTAGCTGACAGTACACACTGACACCACACACTAGCTGACAGTACACACTGACAATACACACTGGCTTGACAGTACACACTCATAATACACACTAGCTGACAGTACACACCTGACAATACACACTTGAAGCCATGCACACACTGACAATATTAATTAGCTGACAGTACACACTGACAATACACAATAGCTGACAGTACACACTGACAATACACACTAGCTGACAGTACACACTGACAATACACACTGGCTGACAGAGAGAGAGAGAGAGAGAGAGAGAGAGAGAGAGAGAGAGAGAGAGAGAGAGAGAGAGAGAGAGAGAGAGAGAGAGAGAGAGAGAGAGAGAGAGAGACAGAGAGAGAGAGAGAGAGAGACAGAGAGAGAGAGAGAGAGAGAGAGAGAGAGAGAGAGAGACAGAGAGAGAGAGAGAGAGAGACAGAGAGAGAGAGAGAGAGAGAGAGAGATGAAGGGTGTCAGCAAATGAAAGACAAACAACAGGGAGACAACAGAATAAACAGAGAAAACGGAAAAAAACAGGAATTAAAACTCAATATGATCGACATAGATAGACAATAGTATAGAAATAGATAAATTAATATTTATGATGTATATCTCAGTGTATATACACTGAGATTTGTATATATCAGTGTATATACACTGAGAGGTGTATATCTCAGTGTATATACACTGAGAGGTGTATATCTCAGTGTATATACACTGAGAGGTATATATCTCAGTGTATATACACTGAGAGGTGTATATTTCAGTGTATATACACTGAGAGGTACATCCCAGTGTATACACTGAGAGGTGTGTATCTCAGTGTATATACACTGAGAGGTGTATGTCTCAAAGTGTATATACACTCGAGAGGGTATATCCCTGGTGTGTATATACACTGAGAGATGTATATCTCATGTATATTCACTGAGAGGGTGTATATCCTGGTGTATATACGCTGAGAGGGTGTGTATCTCAGTGTATATACACTGAGAGGGTGTATCTCAGTGTATATACACTGAGATAGTGTATATCTCAGTGTATATACACTGAGAGGTGTGTATTCAGTGTATATACACTGAGAGGTGTGTATCTCAGTGTATGTACACTAAGAGGTATATTCTATGTATATACACTGAGAGATATACTTCCTCAGTGTGTATATTCACTGAGAGGTGTATATCTCAGTGTATATACACTGATAGGTGCATATCTCAGTGTATATGAAGACACTGAGAGGTGGGGAGCATTCAGTGAATATGACACTGATAGGTGTGGAGTATCTCGTGTATATACACTGAGAGGTATCTCACTCTGTATACACTGAGAGGTGTATATTCCCAGTGTATATACACCGATAGTGGGAGAGGTTCAAAGTGTATATACACTGAGAGGTGTATATCTCAAAGTATACACAGTGAGAGGGGTGTATATCTCCAGTGTATATACACTGAGATATATCTCAGTGTATATACACTGGCAGTTTACATTAATCAGCATTTTAGGTATTAAAGTATTCTTGACTGCGGTGTACAGGACCCAGCCCAATGACCCTCGTGTAGTAGATAGACTTTAAACCCCATTAACCAACCAACCTTAATGACCTCGTGTAGTAGATAGACTTTAACCCACAACTAACCAACCTTAATGACCCTCGTGTAGTAGATAAACTTTAAACCCCATTAACCAAACTAACCTTAATGACCTCATGTGTAGTAGATAGACTTTAAAACCCCATTAACCAACCAACCTTAATGACTCCTCGTGTAAAGATGAAATTTTAAACCCCATTAACCAACCAACCTTAATGACCCTCGTGTGTAGTAGATAGACTTAAAACCCCCATTAACTAACCACAACTTTAATGACCCCGTGTAGTAGATAGACTTTAAACCCCATTAACTAACCAACCTTAATGACCTTTTATAGATATAGACTTAAACCCATTAACCAACCAACCTTAATGACCTCGTGTAGTAGACAGACTCTTTAAACCCCACACCAATTGCTCTATTTATTCTCGTAGATAACTTTTAAATTTATTAATACCTGGGGTAGATAGACGAATCTCATTGACCAAATTGCTCTTATTGTGTAGAGAGATTTAAATTCATTAACCAACCACCTAATGACTGTGTAAGAAATGTCCGCTCTACGATCTGTGTAGATATTTTAAATCCCATACGACTCGTGATAAACTTACAACAATGGTTCTACGACTCCTCGTGTAGATAGACTTCTTAAACACACCACCAAACCCACGACCCTCGTGTAGTAGATAGACTTTAAACCCCATTAAAGTATTCTCTACTGGTGGTGTACAGGTGACACGAGAGTGGTGGGTCAGTGTTGTCAGCACTGTCAGGAACCCTAGTCAGCGTGTAGGAACTTGGATGTAGTCAGCTTAATGGTGGAGATTAATGTGTGTAGCCTGAGGTGATGGGTGGGAATGGGGTGATGGGGTGATGGGACCAGAATGGGAATTGTCTTGTAGTTTAATGGTAGAAGTCTGATGATTCAAGTCATTAATCAAGGCCATTAATGGGGTTTAAAGTCTATCTACTACACGAGGGTCATTAAGGTTGGTTGGTTAATGGGGTTTAAAGTCTATCTACTACACGAGGTCAGCATGCTGGCTGGCTAATGGGGTTTAAAGTTCATCTACCAAGCACGAGGTCACAGCGTTGGCTGTTAATGGGCTTTAAAGTTCATCTACTACACGAGGGTTGCTGCCTGCTACGTTAATGTCAAAAGTCTATCTACCACACGAGGGCTGGCTATGTTGGCTGGTTAATGGGGTTTAAAGTCTATCTACACGAGGTCATTAAGGTTGGTTGGTTAATGGGGTTTAAAGTCTATCTACTAAGCACGAGGGTCATTAAGGTTGGTTGGTTAATGGGTTTAAAGTCCATCTACTACACGAGGCCATTAAGGTTGGCTGGTTAATGGGGTTTAAAGTCTATCTACTACACGAGGGTCATTAAGGTTGGTTGGTTAATGGGCGAAGTCTATCTACTACACGAGTGGTCATTAAGGTTGGTTGGTTAATGGGGTTTAAAAAGTCTATCTACTACAATGAGGGTCATTAAGGCCAGACACCTGTACACCACCAGTCAAGAATACTTTAATACCTAAAATACTGATTAATGTAAACTACCAGTGTATATACACTGAGATATACACCTCTCAGTGTATATACACTGAAATATACACCTCTCAGTGTATATACACTGAGATATATACCTCTCAGTGTATATGCACAGAGATATACACCTCCCAGTGTATATACACTGAGATATACACCTCTCAGTGTATATACACTGAGATATACACCTCTCAGTGTATATACACTGAGATATACACCTCTAAGTGTATATACACTGAGATATACACCTCTCAGTGTATGTACTCTGAGATATACACCTGTCAGTGTATATACACTGAGATTTACACCTCTCAGTGTATATACACTGAGATATACACCTCTAAGTGTATATACACTGAGATATACACCTCTAAGTGTATATACACTGAGATATACACCTCTCAGTGTACATACACTGAAATATACACCTGTCAGTGTACATACACTGAGGCATACACCTCTCAGTGTATATACACTTAGATACACACCTATCAGTGTATATACACTGAGATATACACCTATCAGTGTATATACACTGAGATATACACCTCTCAGTATATATACACTGAGATATACACCTCTCAGTGTATATACACTGAAATATATACCTCTCAGTATATATACACTGAGATATATACCTCAGTGTATATATACTGAGAAACACCTCTGTGTATATACACCGAGAGATATACCTTTCTGTATGCATAAACCGAAAATCATACCCATCTATTTATACATGTATGTATAGTATACGTTGATGTCGTCTTGATCTCATTGTTTTCGTAGAGATACACTTATCACTGTATACACAGATATACACTGTACGTATATACACTACTGCTGGTGTATATATCAAGGGGGAGTAGTGAAATTTAGCCAAGAATACACACAGTGCTATGTATGACTGTCACTTTCAGTTGCTGGGCTGACAGATGCGAACTTCACAGAGAGAGAAAGCTGTTTGTAGCTGTCTTTTGTAGCTATTGGGAATGCTGTTGCAACGAGACAAAGCACTTTCTCTCTCTCTCTCTCTCTCTCTCTCTCTCTCTCTCTCTCTCTCTCTCTCTCTCTCTCTCTCTCTGTCTCTCTCTCTCTCTCTCTTTACGTCGATAGTTCACGGTTCGATCAAGGAAAAATCACTGTACGTGTCTGTGTTTTGGGAGAACATCAGGCGGTCAGTCCCTCAGTCTAGTTAATAGGGGGTCAGTCCATTAGCCTTGCTGGGAGTGGATCAGTCCTTCAGTTTTGCTTGGTAGGGATCAGTCCCTCAGCGTTGTTAAGTTCAGTCCCTTAACCTTGCTAGGAGGGGATCAGTCCCTCAGCGTTGTTAAGTTCAGTCCCTTAACCTTGCTAGGAGGGGATTAGTCACTGCGGAGGATAATGTAGACAGACGGTAGCAAGCCATTCTGCACGAGTGTCTGCTGTCTACTCTCTGTTGGGTGCTGTTTTACTGTCTACTACTTGCTGTCTGCTGTCTACTGTCTGTTTGCTATCTACTGTCTGCTGTCTACAGTCTGTTATTTACTGTCTGCTCTACTGTCTGTTTATTTTACGTGGCTATCTCCCCACTACCTGGTATTTCCTGTCTAAAATCCCTCCATGCCCCATCTTTAGTGTCTCCCCACCATCTTCATCTCCCCAGTATCCTCATCTCCCACTTTCCTCATCTCCCACCTACATTATGTACCCCAGCATCTTCATCTCCCACCTACATTATGTACCCCAGCATCTTCATCTCCCACCTACATTATGTACCCCAGCATCTTCATCTCCCACCTACATTATGTACCCCAGCATCTTCATCTCCCACCTACATCTTGTACCCCAGCATCCACATTCACTGTACTCCCCCAATACCAGATCGTTCTCCGAATTCCACACCATTCCTGTGCGTCTCCCCCCTCACCTTTCCTTCTTCCCCTCCCTCTCCCTTCCCCCTTTCCCCATCCCTCCCCCTTCCCCCTGACGGTAAACAGCGCTGCTGAACCTTCTCTGCTTAACGAGTTTGCGGAAGTTTTCTGTTTCCGCCTGACGCGTGGAGCGGCCCGGGGGGGGCTGCCGACCCCTTCGGTGCCATTTATATTCATATTACTGAGAAATTCATTACCGCTTCCAGGGGATTTGGGTGTATCTGGCAGCGGACACCCCCCCATCCCCTAACCCCCCTGCCCCTCCCACGGGGCCTTGGGAGCCCGCGGGAGACAGTGGACTCGAACCACCTCATCCGGGACAAGTCTGGCGGAGGCTGCGATCTTCCCCGCCTTATTCATCTTCTCTTGCATCCTCCTCCTCCTTACTCGTCTCTTCTTCCTCCTCCTCCTCCTCCTCCTCCTCCAAAGAGCACCATTTACATATAATTACAAAGAGAGGTCCATGACACCAGCAACTGCTATACACTCCACACAAGAGAGGGTCCTTAAAAGCGAAATTGTCTCCCGTATAATCTACGCATACACAGTCCTACGCAAACTTTTATCCATGCGTAAACCAGATCACTTTCCCTCTGCGTATATATAGAAATATTACAGTAATCCCCTTGATATGGGTGATGAGGAGCGTAATATTGACTTTCTATAGTTCACCCTTAAGTCAAGTTGTATTTATTTGGATATTTAAATTGGAATATTTTAGTCAACCTCTGAAAGAATATTCTGTTTAATATTGTTGATTGTAATGTATATAGATGATGTTATGGGATTTTGTATGCAAGGATATATACACAGAACGGTGTATATTTCTGTATATATATATATATATATATATATATATATATATATATATATATATATATATATATATATATATATATATATATATTATTTTTTTTTTTATTATCACACTGGCCGATTCCCACCAAGGCAGGGTGGCCCACCAAGGCAGGGTGGCCCACCAAGGCAGGGTGGCCACCAAGGCAGGGTGGCCCACCAAGGCAGGGTGGCCCGAAAAAGAAAAACTTTCACCATCATTCACTCCATCACTGTCTTGCCAGAAGGGTGCTTTACACTACAGTTTTTAAACTGCAACATTAACACCCCTCCTTCAGAGTGCAGGCACTGTACTTCCCATCTCCAGGACTCAAGTCCGGCCTGCCGGTTTCCCTGAACCCCTTCATAAATGTTACTTTCCTCACACTCCAACAGCACGTCAAGTATTAAAAACCATTTGTCTCCATTCACTCCTATCAAACACGCTCACGCATGCCTGCTGGAAGTCCAAGCCCCTCGCACACAAAACCTCCTTTACCCCCTCCCTCCAACCCTTCCTAGGCCGACCCCTACCCCGCCTTCCTTCCACTACAGACTGATACACTCTTGAAGTCATTCTGTTTCGCTCCATTCTCTCTACATGTCCGAACCACCTCAACAACCCCTCCTCAGCCCTCTGGACAACAGTTTTGGTAATCCCTCACCTGCAAAACAACCACTCTGAAAGAATAGAGAAATTCCAAGCGCTTTCGTGACTACTCACATTATCAAGGAACTATCACCTGTTTACCTGGCGGTTACCTGGAGGTTATTCCGGGGATCAACGCCCCCGCGGCCCGGTCCACGACCAGGCCTCCCACAAATTCACCTTTGGTTGAGAATTGTTGGGAGGTGTGTTGTCAATTTCTGCAGGTTCTTGGACTGCACTATAATCCTCAGTATCCAAGCCAGGGCCACCCCGTCCTGGATTCCATCTACTTTCCCCAGTAGAGGAAGAAGGAGGAGACTCCTCTCCAACATCTGTACTGTGGGCCACGGTCTTGTGCAATGATGGTTGTATATTTACGGTTTTTGTGGTGGTTTGGGTAGTGTCCCTAGGAGAGTCTGGGCTGGCAGTAGGGCTGGGGGCTGTGTCTGGGTCAGCACTGGGGCTGGGGGGGGGGGCTGGGTCTGGGCCAGCACCAGCACTGAGGGTATTGGTGCTATGCCTGGGGGAGCCTGGGCCAGCACCATCACTGTGGGTATTAGTGCTATGACTGGGGGATGGGTCTGGCTTAGCACCATGTGGGTGACTAGATAGTTTCGAGTCATCTGTTGTGGTATGGACATTCTGCATTTTTTGATACACTATCTCTTGCTCCCATGTTTTATATATTTTTGGTAGACTATCCAAGAGGTCATCCTTGTTTTCTTGATTATTTTTATCATTTATTACTCTCCTTAGTACCTTTCTGATACCTGCCCAAAGTTCTACATCTTTATTGCACAACCAGAAGCACCTTGCTAGTTCGAGGTCATTTTTTGAGGCTGTATTTAGTCTAGTACAAGAGATATGGTGTTTGGAAGAGCATAGGTTGCATGTGATTCTGGAATTCCTTCCAAGGATTTTTTTACATGTCCCACAGATATGCTGTGCTGACATCCTGTCTGTATCCTACTACACTGTATGCCACGGAAGAAAACTGATTTCCACTTTACCTTTCTCTTGCTGGTGCCAGTAATATGCAAGATATATTTATACGAACCAAGTCGTGCCGAATATGTAAAACTGGTCAATTAGCAAGAACTCATTTAAAATTAAGTTCTTTCTGAAATTTTCTCTTATACGTTTAAAGATATATTTTTTCCATTAATGTTAATGCAAAAATTTTCAGTTTTGCACCAAAAGAATCTTAGAAAACTTACCTAACCTTATTATAACAAGAACAATTTATTTTAGCCTAACCCAACTTTATATATTTTAGATTTGTTTACAATAATTTAATACTAAACAAACAGAGTGAAATATATTTTTTTTCGTTAGGTTTAGAATGATTTTGACGAAATTATTGCATACACAAATTTTCACTTGTCCCATATGGCAAGATGAACTTTGCTATTTAAGCCAAGATCCCAAGTTCTGCCTATTCGGCACGACATATATATATATATATATATATATATATATATATATATATATATATATACATACCAAGAGGTCTATATCTCTTTACGTATGCACACTGAGAGGTGTATATCTCAGTGTATATACACTGAGAGGTGTATATCTCAGTGTATATACAATGAGAGGTGTATATCTCAGTGTATATACACTGAGAGGTGTATATCTCAGTGTATATACACTGAGAGGTGTATATCTCAGTGTATATACAGCCTTAATGACCCTCGTGTAGTAGATAGACTTTAAACCCCATTAACCAACCAGCCTTAATGACCCTCGTGTAGTAGATAGACTTTAAACCCCATTAACCAACAAACCTTAATGACCCTCGTGTAGTAGATAGACTTTAAACCCCATTAACCAACCAACCTTAATGACCCTCGTGTAGTAGATAGACTTTAAACCCCATTAACCAACCAACCTTAATGACCCTCGTGTAGTAGATAGACTTTAAACCCCATTAACCAACCAACCTTAATGACCCTCGTGTAGTAGATAGACTTTAAACCTCATTAACCAGCCTTAATGACCCTCGTGTAGTTGACCAACCCACAATTCCCTGATTACAACAATTCACAATTAACCCACAACTCAGAGATGTAATTTAGGAGATATTTCGGTCTCTCCTGGACCAGTATCAAGTCCCGGTCCACAACAGTGGTCCAGGACCACACAACTATTATTCCACCTGACATTTCAAAAGTTTTCGTCCAGGTGGACAGAATCTTAATTAACCTTAATTAACCTTAATTAGACAAATGTTGAACAGAAATTAACGTTATAATTATTTTCGTCTTTAAGACGTTGAGGTGAGTGTTGCGTCTTTAAGACGTTGAGGTGTGTGTTGCGTCTTAAGTGAACAGTGGCAGCAGATGTAAGATGTCTAACACCCAGGTACCTATTTACTGCTAGGTGAACAGTGACAGCAGGTGTAAGGTGACTTGCCCATACGTCTCACCCTGCCCAGGATGCCACCCACAACACTCAACTAACACCCAGGTACCTATTTACTGCTAGGTGAACAGTGACAGCAGGTGTAAGGTGACTTGCCCATACGTCTCACCCTGCCCAGGATGCCACCCACAACACTCAACTAACACCCAGGTACCTATTTACTGCTAGGTGAACAGTGAGAGCAGGTGTAAGGTGACTTGCCCATACGTCTCACCCTGCCCAGGATGCCACCCACAACACTCAACTAACACCCAGGTACCTATTTACTGCTAGGTGAACAGTGAGAGCAGGTGTAAGGTGACTTGCCCATACGTCTCACCCTGGCCAGGATGCCACCCACAACACTCAACTAACACCCAGGTACCTATTTACTGCTAGGTGAACAGTGGCAGCAGGTGTAAGGTGACTTACCCATACGTCTCACCCTGCCCAGGATGCCACCCACAACACTCAACTAACACCCAGGTACCTATTTACTGCTAGGTGAACAGTGACAGCTTGCCCATACGTCTCACCCTGTGTAACTAACACCCAGGTGCTACTTATACGTCTCACCCTGCCCATGCCACGTCTATTTACTGCTACAGTGGCAGCAGGTGTAAGGTGACCTGCCTGCTAGGTGAACAGTGACAGCAGGTGTAAGGTGACTTGCCCATACGGATGCCACCCACAACACTCAACTAACACCCAGGTACCTATTTACTGCAAGTGTGAACATACGTGACAGCATTTACTGCTAGTGTAAGTCTCACCCTGTGACTTAAGGTGACCCATACGTCTCACCCTGCCCAGGATGCCACCCACAACACTCAACTAACACCCAGGTACCTATTTACTGCTAGGTGAGCACAGTGGCAGTCTCAAGGTGTAATACGTCTCACCCTGTGACTTACACCAGTACCTATTTACTGCTACAGTGGCAGCAGGTGTAAGGTGACTTGCCCATACGTCTCACCCTGTCTCACTAACCTACCTATTTACTGCTAGGTGAACAGTGGCAGCAGATGCTTGCACCCACAGGATGCACTCAACTAACACCCAGGTACCTATTTACTGCTAGGTGAACAGGTGAACAGTGCCCAGGATGCAGCAGGTGTAAGGTGACTTGCCCATACGTCTCACCCTGCCCAGGATGCCACCCACAACACTCAACTAACACCCAGTACCTATTTACTGCTAGGTGAACAGTGGCAGCAGGTGTAAGGTGACTTGCCCATACGTCTCACCCTGCCCAGGATGCCACCCACAACACTCAACTAACACCCAGGTACCTATTTACTGCTAGGTGAACAGTGGCAGCAGGTGTAAGGTGACTTGCCCATACGTCTCACCCTGCCCAGGATGCCACCCACAACACTCAACTAACACCCAGGTACCTATTTACTGCTAGGTGAACAGTGGCAGCAGGTGTAAGGTGACTTGCCCATACGTCTCACCCTGCCCAGGATGCCACCCACAACACTCAACTAACACCCAGGTACCTATTTACTGCTAGGTGAACAGTGGCAGCAGGTGTAAGGTGACTTACCCATACGTCTCACCCTGCCCAGGATGCCACCCACAACACTCAACTAACACCCAGGTACCTATTTACTGCTAGGTGAACAGTGACAGCAGGTGTAAGGTGACTTGCCCATACGTCTCACCCTGCCCAGGATGCCACCCACAACACTCAACTAACACCCAGGTACCTATTTACTGCTAGGTGAACAGTGGCAGCAGGTGTAAGGTGACTTGCCCATACGTCTCACCCTGCCCAGGATGCCACCCACAACACTCAACTAACACCCAGGTACCTATTTACTGCTAGGTGAACAGTGGCAGCAGGTGTAAGGTGACTTGCCCATACGTCTCACCCTGCCCAGGATGCCACCCACAACACTCAACTAACACCCAGGTACCTATTTACTGCTAGGTGAACAGTGACAGCAGGTGTAAGGTGACTTACCCATACGTCTCACCCTGCCCAGGATGCCACCCACAACACTCAACTCAACTAACACCCAGTGGCAGTGACAGGTGTAAGGTGACTTGCCCATACGTCCATGCCCACGTACTCACCCTGTCCCAGGATGCCACCCACAACACTCAACTAACACCCAGGTACCTATTTACTGCTAGGTGAACAGTGGCAGTGTAAGGCAGCATACGTCTCACCCTGTGTAAGGTGACAGTTGTAAGGTGACCCATACGTCTCACCCTGCCCAGGATGCCACCCACAACACTCAACTAACACCCAGGTACCTATTTACTGCTAGGTGAACAGTGACAGCAGGTGTAAGGTGACTTACCCATACGTCTCACCCTGCCCAGGATGCCACCCACAACACTCAACTAACACCCAGGTACCTATTTACTGCTAGGTGAACAGTGACAGCAGGTGTAAGGTGACTTACCCATACGTCTCGCCCTGCCCAGGATGCTGGAATCGATCCTAGGACCCTCAGTGTGTAAGCAGAGAAAGTTACCATCCCAGCCACGAGTAGTAAGGAAGCATTATATCACTGGACTCGACCATCGTTTACTGGTACGAAAGACTATATAGGCCTGGTCACAGACCGGGCAGCGGGGGCGCTGACCCCCGGAACACCCTCCAGGTATACTCCAGGTAGCGTCGCTTCTGTTAAAAATGATATAGAATACAACAAGGTGATGGTTTAGACATATATGAAAGGAGGTTTAGACATATATGAAAGGAGGTTTAGACATATATGAAAGGAGGTTTAGACATATATGAAAGGAGGAGCACTGCAGCAGGCCTACTGGTCCATGTTGTACACGTATGGTGTATGATATCGACAAGACAAAAATTAAACACAATTACAACATCTGGGTATCTTTATTTTAGACGTTTGGCAGTCAAGGATACAATGTGAAGACTGAAGAACTATACACAAAAGATGAGCTAATCAGTCCCTCAGTCTTGGAGTTGATGTGATCAGCACCGTGGTCTTGAAGGCTCTGAAGCACAGGCAAGACGACTGGTGCTTATATACTGTGTTAGGCGAGGGTCGTGTAGCAGACGATGTCACTGGTAGGTGGGATATCCCAGTGGAAGTAGGTCCTACCTGAGGGATAGTCCAGATAGTCCAGATAGTCCAGATACTTGTGTAAATGTCCTCTGAGCCATGAGTTGCTGTACTCACCTAGTTGTGGTTGTAGGGGTCGATTCATAGCTCCTGGCTCCGCCTCTTCACTGGCCGCTTCATCACGGAATCTTGGTTCTGAAGGCATCTACACAACCTTCTTCACTACTAGTAACCTGTCCCTCGGATATGACCTACATCCACGGCGAGGGTCCGGGTTCGATTCCCGGGGAGGGTAGAAACACTGGGCGTGTTTCCTTAAACCGGTTGTCTATGTTCACCATCAGGGAAATGGGTACCTGGGTGTTAGTGGACTGGTGTGGGTCGCATCCTCGGTGTTAGTGGACTGGTGTGGGTCACATCCTGGGTGTTAGTGGACTGGTGTGGGTCGCATCCTCGGTGTTAGTGGACTGGTGTGGGTCACATCCTGGGTGTTAGTGGACTGGTGTGGGTCGCATCCTGGGTGTTAGTGGACTGGTGTGGGTCGCATCCTGGGTGTTAGTGGACTGGTGTGGGTCGCATCCTGGGTGTTAGTGGACTGGTGTGGGTCGCATCCTGGGTGTTAGTGGACTGGTGTGGGTCGCATCCTGGGTGTTAGTGGACTGGTGTGGGTCGCATCCTGGGTGTTAGTGGACTGGTGTGGGTCGCATCCTGGGTGTTAGTGGACTGGTGTGGGTCGCATCCTGGGTGTTAGTGGACTGGTGTGGGTCGCATCCTGGGTGTTAGTGGACTGGTGTGGGTCACATCCTGGGTGTTAGTGGACTGGTGTGGGTCGCATCCTGGGTGTTAGTGGACTGGTGTGGGTCACATCCTGGGTGTTAGTGGACTGGTGTGGGTCACATCCTGGGACAAAACTGACCTAATTTGCAGCGAATACTGTGCAAATTTGACGCTTATATACCGGAGTCAGGTGGTGAGGGACGGGTAGCAGACAAATATATAGTCACTGGTAATAATAATAATAGTAATAATAATAATAGTAATAATAATAATAATAATAATAATAATAATAATAATAATAATAATAATAATAATAATAATAATAATAATAATAATAATAATAATAATAATAATAATAATAATAATAATCCTTATTTCTACCAGTACATGTACAAGGTATGCAAGTACACGTACAAGGTATACAAGTACATGTACAAGGTATGCAAGTACACGTACAAGGTATACAAGTACATGTACAAGGTATGCAAGTACACGTACAAGGTATACAAGTACATGTACAAGGTATACAAGTACATGTACAAGGTATACAAGTACATGTACAAGGTATACAAGTACATGTACAAGGTATACAAGTACATGTACAAGGTATACAAGTACATGTACAAGGTATACAAGTACATGTACAAGGTATACAAGTACATGTACAAGGTATACAAGTACATGTACAATGTATACAAGTACATGTACAATGTATACAAGCACATGTACAAGGTATACAAGTACATGTACAAGGTATACAAGCACATGTACAAGGTATACAAGTACATGTACAAGGTATACAAGTACATGTACAAGGTATACAAGTACATGTACAAGGTATACAAGTACATGTACAAGGTATACAAGTACATGTACAAGGTATACAAGTACATGTACAATGTATACAAGCACATGTACAAGGTATACAAGTACATGTACAAGGTATACAAGTACATGTACAAGGTATACAAGTACATGTACAAGGTATACAAGTACATGTACAAGGTATACAAGTACATGTACAAGGTATACAAGTACATGTACAAGGTATACAAGTACATGTACAAGGTATACAAGTACATGTACAAGGTATACAAGTACATGTACAAGGTATACAAGTACATGTACAAGGTATACAAGTACATGTACAAGGTATACAAGTACATGTACAATGTATACAAGCACATGTACAAGGTATACAAGTACATGTACAAGGTATACAAGTACATGTACAAGGTATACAAGTACATGTACAAGGTATACAAGTACATGTACAAGGTATACAAGTACATGTACAAGGTATACAAGTACATGTACAAGGTATACAAGTACATGTACAATGTATACAAGCACATGTACAAGGTATACAAGTACATGTACAAGGTATACAAGTACATGTACAAGGTATACAAGTACATGTACAAGGTATACAAGTACATGTACAAGGTATACAAGTACATGTACAAGGTATACAAGTACATGTACAAGATATACAAGTACATGTACAAGGTATACAAGTACATGTACGAGGTATGCAAGTACACGTACAAGGTATACAAGTACATGTACAAGGTATACAAGTACATGTACAAGGTATACAAGTACATGTACAAGGTATATAAGTACATGTACAAGGTATACAAGTACATGTACAAGGTATACAAGTACATGTACAAGGTATACAAGTACATGTACAAGGTATACAAGTACATGTACAAGGTATACAAGTACATGTACAAGGTATACAAGTACATGTACAAGGTATACAAGTACATGTACAAGGTATACAAGTACATGTACAAGGTATACAAGTACATGTACAAGGTATACAAGTACATGTACAAGGTATACAAGTACATGTACAAGGTATACAAGTACATGTACAAGGTATACAAGTACATGTACAATGTATACAAGCACATGTACAAGGTATACAAGTACATGTACAAGGTATACAAGTACATGTACAAGGTATACAAGTACATGTACAAGGTATACAAGTACATGTACAAGGTATACAAGTACATGTACAAGGTATACAAGTACATGTACAAGATATACAAGTACATGTACAAGGTATACAAGTACATGTACGAGGTATGCAAGTACACGTACAAGGTATACAAGTACATGTACAAGGTATACAAGTACATGTACAAGGTATACAAGTACATGTACAAGGTATATAAGTACATGTACAAGGTATACAAGTACATGTACAAGGTATACAAGTACATGTACAAGGTATACAAGTACATGTACAAGGTATACAAGTACATGTACAAGGTATACAAGTACATGTACAAGGTATACAAGTACATGTACAAGGTATACAAGTACATGTACAAGGTATACAAGTACATGTACAAGGTATACAAGTACATGTACAAGGTATACAAGTACATGTACAAGGTATACAAGTACATGTACAAGGTATACAAGTACATGTACAATGTATACAAGCACATGTACAAGGTATACAAGTACATGTACAAGGTATACAAGTACATGTACAAGGTATACAAGTACATGTACAAGGTATACAAGTACATGTACAAGGTATACAAGTACATGTACAAGGTATACAAGTACATGTACAAGGTATACAAGTACATGTACAATGTATACAAGCACATGTACAAGGTATACAAGTACATGTACAAGGTATACAAGTACATGTACAAGGTATACAAGTACATGTACAAGGTATACAAGTACATGTACAAGGTATACAAGTACATGTACAAGGTATACAAGTACATGTACAAGATATACAAGTACATGTACAAGGTATACAAGTACATGTACAAGGTATGCAAGTACACGTACAAGGTATACAAGTACATGTACAAGGTATACAAGTACATGTACAAGGTATACAAGTACATGTACAAGGTATATAAGTACATGTACAAGGTATACAAGTACATGTACAAGGTATACAAGTACATGTACAAGGTATACAAGTACATGTACAAGGTATACAAGTACATGTACAAGGTATACAAGTACATGTACAAGGTATACAAGTACATGTACAAGGTATACAAGTACATGTACAAGGTATACAAGTACATGTACAAGGTATACAAGTACATGTACAAGGTATACAAGTACATGTACAAGGTATACAAGTACATGTACAAGGTATACAGACCATAGCTGACATCAGTGACATACTACTATATAGAAAGCTCCTTGTTATGCTCTGCATTATACTTTGTATTTGAGGTGGTCAGTCCCTCAGCCTGGAGAAGACTTTAGCACTGTGGTCCGGACACATAAGCAGTATAATGTGTTCCTTATACTGCTATGTGCTTATAATTCCATTGGCTTGGTGGTGAAGCTTAGAATTTGAGGAGAGAAGAATACTGCAAGAGGCCTACTGGGCCATGCTAGGCAGGTCCTTCCCATGCCTCAACCCATGTATCTTAGATACAATTAACAGGCTATCATCCATATATTATACACAGTTGTCAGGTTATCATCCATGTTTCGTAACCATCAATCTGCAGCAGTTCCATGAACAGGTCAGCCCAAACCTCAGTGAGTGGAGGTCCCATGACCATTCCATAAGACTACCAAAAGAGTCACTGGAAGAGAAGTAATGGACTACACAGTGAGGGACTACGCAGTGAGGGACTACACAGTGAGGGACTACGCAGTGAGGGATTACACAGTAAGAGACTACACAGTGAGGGACTACACAGTGAGGGACTACACAGTGAGGGACTACACAGTGAGGGACTACACAGTGAGGGACTACACAGTGAGGGACTACACAGTGAGGGACTACACAGTGAGGGACTACACAGTGAGGGACTACACAGTGAGGGGACTATACAGTAAACCACACAGAACCACACACTGAACCACATAGTGAACCACATACAGAACCACACACAGAACCGCACAATGAAGCACATAGTGAACCACACACAGAACCACACACAGAACCGCACAATGAAGCACATAGTGAACCACACACAGAACCACACACACACAGAACCACACACTGAACCACATAGTGAACCACACACAGAACCACACACACACAGAACCACACACTGAACCACATAGTGAACCACACACAGAACCACACACACAGAACCACACACTGAACCACATAGTGAACCACACACAGAACCACACACACACAGAACCACACACACACAGAACCACACACACACAGAACCACACACACACAGAACCACACAGAACCACAATATACCTTCTTACAAAAGACCAATTTTCCCCAGCCCCGGATAGGTCATCCTCACCTCCCTAGTGTCTAATTCTGACCTCCCCCCTACCCTCCCCATCCCTCATCCCTTACTCCCAACCCCTCCCTTCTCTCCCCTCATTCACCCCTCTCCCACTCTCCTTTTCCACTCCCCTCTTCTACAATTCCAACTCTACTTGCTAATCTGTCAACCATTTCAAGAAGTTGAAAGGGATTAGAGAAGGGAGACAGTGGGATTTTTGAAGGAAAATGGAGAGTGGAAAGGGATTGATGGGTGGAAGAGGGGATTTAGAAAGATGGAAGGGTAGATAGCGGAAAGAAAGGATAAGGGTAAAAAAAGAGAGAGAAGGGGTAGAAAGAGAATAGAGAGGTAGAGAAGGTAGAGAGGGTAGAGATGGGTAAAGAGTAGAGAGAGGGTAGAGAGGGGTAGAGAGGGGTAGAGAGGGGTAGTGAGGGGTAGAGAGGGGTAGAGAGGGGTAGAGAGGGGTAGAGAGGGGTAGAGAGAGGTAGAGAGGGGTAGAGAGGGGTAGAGAGAGGTAGAGAGGGGTAGAGAGGGGTAGAGAGAGGTAGAGAGGGGTAGAGAGAGGTAGAGAGGGGTAGAGAGGGGTAGAGAGAGGTAGAGAGGGGTAGAGAGGGGTAGAGAGAGGTAGAGAGGGGTAGAGAGGGGTAGAGAGAGGTAGAGAGGGGTAGAGAGAGAGTAGAGAGAGGTAGAGAGAGAGTAGAGAGGGGTAGAGAGAGAGTAGAGAGGGGTAGAGAGGGGTAGAGAGAGAGTAGAGAGAGGTAGAGAGGGGTAGAGAGAGGTAGAGAGGGGTAGAGAGGGGTAGAGAGGGGTAGAGAGGGGTAGAGAGGGGTAGAGAGGGGTGTCTGGAGCAGGAACTTAACCGTCACAGTAATTTGCCCAGCAATGTTTACTCTGACTGCTAAATTAACTTGGGAAAAAAGCGACCCGAGTCTTGATATAAACAGAGCAGTTCTTGATTTGTTCTTGATGTTTCTATAGCAATGTTCTTGATATACATGATGTTTCATATCTCTGTTCTTGATCCAATGCAAACATGTCATATTCAATATATATATATATATATATATATATATATATATATATATATATATATATATATATATATATATATATATATATATATATATATATATATATATATATATATATATATATACATGTATATATGTACGTAAGATTTACATACAACATAACAAGAATCATACAGAATGACTGGATAGAGTCTCCTGTATGATTCCTTCTAGTACCACAAGGGAAGACTTCGATCCTTCTGTTTGGACTTGGAATAGGTTAATTTATGGAATGGGTTAGTGTCTGGAATGGGGTAGTATATGGAATGGGTTAGTGTTTGGAATGGGGAAGTATTTGGAGTGGGTTAGTGTTTGGAATGGGTTAGTGTCTGGAATTGGGTAGTGTTTGGAATGGGGTAGTGACTGGAAAGGGGTAGTGTTCGGAATGGGGTAGTGACTGGAATGGGGTAGTGTCCGGAGTGGGGTAGTGTCTGGAATGGGGTAGTGTCTGGAATGGGGTAGTGTCTGGAATGGGGTAGTGTCTGGAATAGGGTAGTGTCTGGAATGGAGTAGTGTCTGGAATGGGGTAGTGTCTGAATGGGGTAGTGACTGGAATGGGGTAGTTTCCGGAATGGGGTAGTGTCTGGAATGGGGTAGTGTCTGGAATAGGGTAGTGTCTGGAATGGGGTAGTGTCTGGAATAGGGTAGTGTCTGGAATGGGGTAGTGTCTGGAATGGGGTAGTGTCTGGAATGGGGTAGTGTCTGGAATGGAGTAGTGTCTGGAATGGGGTAGTGTCTGGAATGGGGTGGTGTCTGGAATGGGGTAGTGTCTGGAATGGGGTAGTGTCCGGAATGGGGTAGTGTCTGGAATGGGGTAGTGTCTGGAATGGGGTAGTGTCTGGAATGGGGTAGTGTCGGGAATGGGGTATTGTCCGGAATGGGGTAGTGTCTGGAATGGGGTAGTGCCTGGAATGGGGTAGTGTCTGGAATGGGGTAGTGTCTGGAATGGGGTAGTGTCTGGAATGGGGTAGTGTCTGGAATGGGGTAGTGTCTGGAAAGGAGTAGTGTCTGGAATGAGGTAGTGTCTGGAATGGGGTAGTGTCTGGAATGAGGTAGTGTCTGGAATGGGGTAGTGTCTGGAATGGGGTAGTGTCTGGAATGGGGTAGTGTCCTGAATGGAGTAGTGTCTGGAATGAGGTAGTGTCTGGGATGGGGTAGTGTCTGGAATGGGGTAGTGTCTGGAATGGGGTAGTGTCTGGGATGGGGTAGTGTATGGAATGGGGTAGTGTCTGGAATGGGGTAGTGTCCGGAATGGGGTAGTGTCCGGAATGGGGTAGTGTATGGAATGGGGTTAGTGTCTGGAATGGGGTTGTGTCTGGAATGGGGTAGTGTCTGGAATAGGGTAGTGTCTGGAATGGGGTAGTGTCTGGAATGGGGTAGTGTCTGGAATGGGGTAGTGTATGGAATGGGGTAGTGTCTGGAATGGGGTAGTGTCTGGAATGGGGTAGTGTCCGGAATGGGGTAGTGTCTGGAATGGGGTAGTGTCTGCAATGGGGTAGTGTCTGGAATGGGGTAGTGTCTGGAATGGGGTAGTGTCTGGAATGGGGTAGTGTTTGGAATGGGGTAGTGTCTGGAATGGGGTAGTGTCTGGAATGGGGTAGTGTCAGGAAGGGGGTAGTGTCTGGAATGGGGTAGTGTCTGGAATGGGGTAGTGTCTGGAATGGGGTAGTGCCTGGAATGGGGTAGTGTCTGTAATGGGGTAGTGTCCGGAATGGGGTAGTGTCTGGAATGGGGTAGTGTCTGGAATGGGGTAGTGTCCGGAATGGGGTAGTGTCTGGAATGGGGTAGTGTCTGGAATGGGGTAGTGTCTGGAATGGGGTAGTGCCTGGAATGGGGTAGTGTCTGGAATGGGGTAGTGTCCGGAATAGGGTAGTGTCTGGAATGGGGTAGTGTCTGGAATGGGGTAGTGTCTGGAATGGGGTAGTGTCTGGAATGGGGTAGTGTCCGGAATGGGGTAGTGTCTGGAATGGGATAGTGTCTGGAATGGGGTAGTGTCTGGAATGGGGTAGTGTCCGGAATGGGGTAGTGTCCGGAATGGGGTAGTGTCTGGAATGGGGTAGTGTCCGGAATGGGGTAGTGTCTGGAATCGGGTAGTGTCCGGAATGGGGTAGTGTCCGGAATGGGGTAGTGTCTGGAATGGGGTAGTGTCCGGAATGGGGTAGTGTCCGGAATGGGGTAGTGTCTGGAATGGGGTAGTGTCCGGAATGGGGTAGTGTCCAGAATGGGGTAGTGTCTGGAATGAAGTAGTGTCCGGAATGGGGTAGTGTCCGGAATGGGGTAGTGTCTGGAATGGGGTAGTGTCCGGAATGGGGTAGTGTCCGGAATGGGGTAGTGTCCGGAATGGGGTAGTGTCCGGAATGGGGTAGTGTATGGAATGGGGTTAGTGTCTGGAATGGGGTTGTGTCTGGAATGGGGTAGTGTCTGGAATAGGGTAGTGTCTGGAATGGGGTAGTGTCTGGAATGGGGTAGTGTCTGGAATGGGGTAGTGTATGGAATGGGGTAGTGTCTGGAATGGGGTAGTGTCTGGAATGGGGTAGTGTCCGGAATGGGGTAGTGTCTGGAATGGGGTAGTGTCTGCAATGGGGTAGTGTCTGGAATGGGGTAGTGTCTGGAATGGGGTAGTGTCTGGAATGGGGTAGTGTTTGGAATGGGGTAGTGTCTGGAATTGGGTAGTGTCTGGAATGGGGTTGTGTCCGGAAGGGGGTAGTGTCTGGAATGGGGTAGTGTCTGGAATGGGGTAGTGTCTGGAATGGGGTAGTGCCTGGAATGGGGTAGTGTCTGTAATGGGGTAGTGTCCGGAATGGGGTAGTGTCTGGAATGGGGTAGTGTCTGGAATGGGGTAGTGTCCGGAATGGGGTAGTGTCTGGAATGGGGTAGTGTCTGGAATGGGGTAGTGTCTGGAATGGGGTAGTGCCTGGAATGGGGTAGTGTCTGGAATGGGGTAGTGTCCGGAATAGGGTAGTGTCTGGAATGGGGTAGTGTCTGGAATGGGGTAGTGTCTGGAATGGGGTAGTGTCTGGAATGGGGTAGTGTCCGGAATGGGGTAGTGTCTGGAATGGGATAGTGTCTGGAATGGGGTAGTGTCTGGAATGGGGTAGTGTCCGGAATGGGGTAGTGTCCGGAATGGGGTAGTGTCTGGAATGGGGTAGTGTCCGGAATGGGGTAGTGTCTGGAATCGGGTAGTGTCCGGAATGGGGTAGTGTCCGGAATGGGGTAGTGTCTGGAATGGGGTAGTGTCCGGAATGGGGTAGTGTCCGGAATGGGGTAGTGTCTGGAATGGGGTAGTGTCCGGAATGGGGTAGTGTCCAGAATGGGGTAGTGTCTGGAATGAAGTAGTGTCCGGAATGGGGTAGTGTCCGGAATGGGGTAGTGTCTGGAATGGGGTAGTGTCCGGAATGGGGTAGTGTCCGGAATGGGGTAGTGTCCGGAATGGGGTAGTGTCCGGAATGAAGTAGTGTCCGGAATGGGGTAGTGTCTGGAATGGGGTAGTGTCCGGAATGGGGTAGTGTCCGGAATAGGGTAGTGTCCGGAATGGGGTAGTGTCTGGAATGAAGTAGTGTCTGGAATGGGGTAGTGTCCGGAATGGGGTAGTGTCCGGAATGAAGAAGTGTCCGGAATGGGGTAGTGTCTGGAATGGGGTAGTGTCTGGAATCGGGTAGTGTCTGGAATGAAGTAGTGTCCGGAATGGGGTAGTGTCCGGAATGGGGTAGTGTCTGGAATGGGGTAGTGTCTGGAATGGGGTAGTGTCTGGAATGAAGTAGTGTCCGGAATGGGGTAGTGTCCGGAATGGGGTAGTGTCTGGAATGAAGTAGTGTCCGGAATGGGGTAGTGTCCGGAATGGGGTAGTGTCCGGAATGGGGTAGTGTCTGGAATGGGGTAGTGTCTGGAATGGGGTAGTGTCCGGAATGAAGTAGTGTCCGGAATGGGGTAGTGTCTGGAATGGTTTAGTGTCCGGAATGGGGTAGTGTCCGGAATGGGGTAGTGTCTGGAATGGGGTAGTGTCCGGAATGGGGTAGTGTCCGGAATGGGGTAGTGTCCGGAATGAAGTAGTGTCCGGAATGGGGTAGTGTCTGGAATGGGGTAGTGTCCGGAATGGGGTAGTGTCTGGAATGGGGTAGTGTCCGGAATGGGGTAGTGTCCGGAATGGGGTAGTGTCTGGAATGGGGTAGTGTCCGGAATGAAGTAGTGTCCGGAATGGTGTAGTGTCTGGAATGGGGTAGTGTCTGGAATGGGGTAGTGTCTGGAATGGGGTAGTGTCCGGAATGGGGTAGTGTCCGGAATGGGGTAGTGTCCGGAATGGGGTAGTGTCTGGAATGAAGTAGTGTCTGGAATGGGGTAGTGTCCGGAATGGGGTAGTGTCCGGAATGGGGTAGTGTCTGGAATGAAGTAGTGTCTGGAATGGGGTAGTGTCCGGAATGGGGTAGTGTCCGGAATGGGATAGTGTCTGGAATGAAGTAGTGTCTGGAATGGGGTAGTGTCTGGAATGGGGTAGTGTCCGGAATGGGGTAGTGTCTGGAATGGGGTAGTGTCCGGAATGGGGTAGTGTCCGGAATGGGGTAGTGTCTGGAATGGGGTAGTGTCCGGAATGGGGTAGTGTCCGGAATGGGGTAGTGTCCGGAATGGGGTAGTGTCCGGAATGAAGTAGTGTCCGGAATGGGGTAGTGTCTGGAATGGGGTAGTGTCCGGAATGGGGTAGTGTCTGGAATGGGGTAGTGTCCGGAATGGGGTAGTGTCCGGAATGGGGTAGTGTCTGGAATGGGGTAGTGTCCGGAATGAAGTAGTGTCCGGAATGGTGTAGTGTCTGGAATGGGGTAGTGTCTGGAATGGGGTAGTGTCTGGAATGGGGTAGTGTCCGGAATGGGGTAGTGTCCGGAATGGGGTAGTGTCCGGAATGGGGTAGTGTCTGGAATGAAGTAGTGTCTGGAATGGGGTAGTGTCCGGAATGGGGTAGTGTCCGGAATGGGGTAGTGTCTGGAATGAAGTAGTGTCTGGAATGGGGTAGTGTCCGGAATGGGGTAGTGTCCGGAATGGGATAGTGTCTGGAATGAAGTAGTGTCTGGAATGGGGTAGTGTCTGGAATGGGGTAGTGTCCGGAATGGGGTAGTGTCTGGAATGGGGTAGTGTCCGGAATGGGGTAGTGTCCGGAATGGGGTAGTGTCCGGAATGGGGTAGTGTCTGGAATGGGGTAGTGTCCGGAATGGGGTAGTGTCCGGAATGGGGTAGTGTCCGGAATGGGGTAGTGTCCGGAATGGGGTAGTGTCTGGAATGAAGTAGTGTCTGGAATGGGGTAGTGTCTGGAATGGGGTAGTGTCCGGAATGGGGTAGTGTCTGGAATGAAGTAGTGTCTGGAATGGGGTAGTGTCTGGAATGGGGTAGTGTCCGGAATGGGGTAGTGTCTGGAATGAAGTAGTGTCTGGAATGGGGTAGTGTCCGGAATGGGGTAGTGTCCGGAATGGGATAGTGTCTGGAATGTAGTAGTGTCTGGAATGGGGTAGTGTCTGGAATGGGGTAGTGTCCGGAATGGGGTAGTGTCTGGAATGGGGTAGTGTCCGGAATGGGGTAGTGTCCGGAATGGGGTAGTGTCCGGAATGGGGTAGTGTCCGGAATCGGGTAGTGTCTGGAATGGGGTAGTGTCCGGAATGGGGTAGTGTCCGGAATGGGGTAAGGTCCGGAATGGGGTAGTGTC